>NC_069503.1:787184671-787347083 GCF_027579735.1 Bombina bombina | reverse complement strand
AAAATATGCATTTTAAATCATAAAAACAAAACAATAAATAGCCAATACATATAACAATACACACATCAGAAAATAACAGGGTAGGTTAAATATAATGATATAACTATCTTGCAGGATCTACCTTTTTGCAAAGCAGGGGCACAGCTGAGATAAGTTCTGTATTTTCTTGCAAGGCTTGGGTAGATATGTTTAAAAATCAGACTTTTTGCAAAGCAGGGGCACAGCTGAGATAAGTTCTGTATTTTCTTGCAAGGCTTGGGTAGATATGTTTAAAAATCAGACTTTTTGCAAAGCAGGGGCACAGCTGAGATAAGTTCTGTATTTTCTTGCAAGGCTTGGGTAGATATGTTTAAAAATCAGACTAAAGGAGAGAGATAAATTAGCGTCAGATTGGGCTGCAAACATTTAGAGGAATGGGGAGGGAATATCTATGAACATTTGAGCTAAGGGTCATAAAAGCAAAAACACAGGGAAAGTTAAAATTACAGAGATAACACAGAGGTATTCATGTTGGGGAATAAAACCATTAAAGTCCAAAAAAGATACATGGCCTTAGCTGATTAAACTAACTTTTAACATAATGGTCAGACATAATGGTAATAAAATATGCATTTTAAATCATAAAAACAAAACAATAAATAGCCAATACATATAACAATACACACATCAGAAAATAACAGGGTAGGTTAAATATAATGATATAACTATCTTGCAGGATCTACCTTTTTGCAAAGCAGGGGCACAGCTGAGATAAGTTCTGTATTTTCTTGCAAGGCTTGGGTAGATATGTTTAAAAATCAGACTTTTTGCAAAGCAGGGGCACAGCTGAGATAAGTTCTGTATTTTCTTGCAAGGCTTGGGTAGATATGTTTAAAAATCAGACTTTTTGCAAAGCAGGGGCACAGCTGAGATAAGTTCTGTATTTTCTTGCAAGGCTTGGGTAGATATGTTTAAAAATCAGACTTTTTGCAAAGCAGGGGCACAGCTGAGATAAGTTCTGTATTTTCTTGCAAGGCTTGGGTAGATATGTTTAAAAATCAGACTTTTTGCAAAGCAGGGGCACAGCTGAGATAAGTTCTGTATTTTCTTGCAAGGCTTGGGTAGATATGTTTAAAAATCAGACTAAAGGAGAGAGATAAATTAGCGTCAGATTGGGCTGCAAACATTTAGAGGAATGGGGAGGGAATATCTATGAACATTTGAGCTAAGGGTCATAAAAGCAAAAACACAGGGAAAGTTAAAATTACAGAGATAACACAGAGGTATTCATGTAGGGGAATAAAACCATTAAAGTCCAAAAAAGATACATGGCCTTAGCTGATTAAACTAACTTTTAACATAATGGTCAGACATAATGGTAATAAAATATGCATTTTAAATCATAAAAACAAAACAATAAATAGCCAATACATATAACAATACACACATCAGAAAATAACAGGGTAGGTTAAATATAATGATATAACTATCTTGCAGGATCTACCTTTTTGCAAAGCAGGGGCACAGCTGAGATAAGTTCTGTATTTTCTTGCAAGGCTTGGGTAGATATGTTTAAAAATCAGACTTTTTGCAAAGCAGGGGCACAGCTGAGATAAGTTCTGTATTTTCTTGCAAGGCTTGGGTAGATATGTTTAAAAATCAGACTAAAGGAGAGAGATAAATTAGCGTCAGATTGGGCTGCAAACATTTAGAGGAATGGGGAGGGAATATCTATGAACATTTGAGCTAAGGGTCATAAAAGCAAAAACACAGGGAAAGTTAAAATTACAGAGATAACACAGAGGTATTCATGTAGGGGAATAAAACCATTAAAGTCCAAAAAAGATACATGGCCTTAGCTGATTAAACTAACTTTTAACATAATGGTCAGACATAATGGTAATAAAATATGCATTTTAAATCATAAAAACAAAACAATAAATAGCCAATACATATAACAATACACACATCAGAAAATAACAGGGTAGGTTAAATATAATGATATAACTATCTTGCAGGATCTACCTTTTTGCAAAGCAGGGGCACAGCTGAGATAAGTTCTGTATTTTCTTGCAAGGCTTGGGTAGATATGTTTAAAAATCAGACTTTTTGCAAAGCAGGGGCACAGCTGAGATAAGTTCTGTATTTTCTTGCAAGGCTTGGGTAGATATGTTTAAAAATCAGACTTTTTGCAAAGCAGGGGCACAGCTGAGATAAGTTCTGTATTTTCTTGCAAGGCTTGGGTAGATATGTTTAAAAATCAGACTAAAGGAGAGAGATAAATTAGCGTCAGATTGGGCTGCAAACATTTAGAGGAATGGGGAGGGAATATCTATGAACATTTGAGCTAAGGGTCATAAAAGCAAAAACACAGGGAAAGTTAAAATTACAGAGATAACACAGAGGTATTCATGTAGGGGAATAAAACCATTAAAGTCCAAAAAAGATACATGGCCTTAGCTGATTAAACTAACTTTTAACATAATGGTCAGACATAATGGTAATAAAATATGCATTTTAAATCATAAAAACAAAACAATAAATAGCCAATACATATAACAATACACACATCAGAAAATAACAGGGTAGGTTAAATATAATGATATAACTATCTTGCAGGATCTACCTTTTTGCAAAGCAGGGGCACAGCTGAGATAAGTTCTGTATTTTCTTGCAAGGCTTGGGTAGATATGTTTAAAAATCAGACTAAAGGAGAGAGATAAATTAGCGTCAGATTGGGCTGCAAACATTTAGAGGAATGGGGAGGGAATATCTATGAACATTTGAGCTAAGGGTCATAAAAGCAAAAACACAGGGAAAGTTAAAATTACAGAGATAACACAGAGGTATTCATGTAGGGGAATAAAACCATTAAAGTCCAAAAAAGATACATGGCCTTAGCTGATTAAACTAACTTTTAACATAATGGTCAGACATAATGGTAATAAAATATGCATTTTAAATCATAAAAACAAAACAATAAATAGCCAATACATATAACAATACACACATCAGAAAATAACAGGGTAGGTTAAATATAATGATATAACTATCTTGCAGGATCTACCTTTTTGCAAAGCAGGGGCACAGCTGAGATAAGTTCTGTATTTTCTTGCAAGGCTTGGGTAGATATGTTTAAAAATCAGACTAAAGGAGAGAGATAAATTAGCGTCAGATTGGGCTGCAAACATTTAGAGGAATGGGGAGGGAATATCTATGAACATTTGAGCTAAGGGTCATAAAAGCAAAAACACAGGGAAAGTTAAAATTACAGAGATAACACAGAGGTATTCATGTAGGGGAATAAAACCATTAAAGTCCAAAAAAGATACATGGCCTTAGCTGATTAAACTAACTTTTAACATAATGGTCAGACATAATGGTAATAAAATATGCATTTTAAATCATAAAAACAAAACAATAAATAGCCAATACATATAACAATACACACATCAGAAAATAACAGGGTAGGTTAAATATAATGATATAACTATCTTGCAGGATCTACCTTTTTGCAAAGCAGGGGCACAGCTGAGATAAGTTCTGTATTTTCTTGCAAGGCTTGGGTAGATATGTTTAAAAATCAGACTAAAGGAGAGAGATAAATTAGCGTCAGATTGGGCTGCAAACATTTAGAGGAATGGGGAGGGAATATCTATGAACATTTGAGCTAAGGGTCATAAAAGCAAAAACACAGGGAAAGTTAAAATTACAGAGATAACACAGAGGTATTCATGTAGGGGAATAAAACCATTAAAGTCCAAAAAAGATACATGGCCTTAGCTGATTAAACTAACTTTTAACATAATGGTCAGACATAATGGTAATAAAATATGCATTTTAAATCATAAAAACAAAACAATAAATAGCCAATACATATAACAATACACACATCAGAAAATAACAGGGTAGGTTAAATATAATGATATAACTATCTTGCAGGATCTACCTTTTTGCAAAGCAGGGGCACAGCTGAGATAAGTTCTGTATTTTCTTGCAAGGCTTGGGTAGATATGTTTAAAAATCAGACTTTTTGCAAAGCAGGGGCACAGCTGAGATAAGTTCTGTATTTTCTTGCAAGGCTTGGGTAGATATGTTTAAAAATCAGACTAAAGGAGAGAGATAAATTAGCGTCAGATTGGGCTGCAAACATTTAGAGGAATGGGGAGGGAATATCTATGAACATTTGAGCTAAGGGTCATAAAAGCAAAAACACAGGGAAAGTTAAAATTACAGAGATAACACAGAGGTATTCATGTAGGGGAATAAAACCATTAAAGTCCAAAAAAGATACATGGCCTTAGCTGATTAAACTAACTTTTAACATAATGGTCAGACATAATGGTAATAAAATATGCATTTTAAATCATAAAAACAAAACAATAAATAGCCAATACATATAACAATACACACATCAGAAAATAACAGGGTAGGTTAAATATAATGATATAACTATCTTGCAGGATCTACCTTTTTGCAAAGCAGGGGCACAGCTGAGATAAGTTCTGTATTTTCTTGCAAGGCTTGGGTAGATATGTTTAAAAATCAGACTTTTTGCAAAGCAGGGGCACAGCTGAGATAAGTTCTGTATTTTCTTGCAAGGCTTGGGTAGATATGTTTAAAAATCAGACTTTTTGCAAAGCAGGGGCACAGCTGAGATAAGTTCTGTATTTTCTTGCAAGGCTTGGGTAGATATGTTTAAAAATCAGACTTTTTGCAAAGCAGGGGCACAGCTGAGATAAGTTCTGTATTTTCTTGCAAGGCTTGGGTAGATATGTTTAAAAATCAGACTTTTTGCAAAGCAGGGGCACAGCTGAGATAAGTTCTGTATTTTCTTGCAAGGCTTGGGTAGATATGTTTAAAAATCAGACTAAAGGAGAGAGATAAATTAGCGTCAGATTGGGCTGCAAACATTTAGAGGAATGGGGAGGGAATATCTATGAACATTTGAGCTAAGGGTCATAAAAGCAAAAACACAGGGAAAGTTAAAATTACAGAGATAACACAGAGGTATTCATGTAGGGGAATAAAACCATTAAAGTCCAAAAAAGATACATGGCCTTAGCTGATTAAACTAACTTTTAACATAATGGTCAGACATAATGGTAATAAAATATGCATTTTAAATCATAAAAACAAAACAATAAATAGCCAATACATATAACAATACACACATCAGAAAATAACAGGGTAGGTTAAATATAATGATATAACTATCTTGCAGGATCTACCTTTTTGCAAAGCAGGGGCACAGCTGAGATAAGTTCTGTATTTTCTTGCAAGGCTTGGGTAGATATGTTTAAAAATCAGACTAAAGGAGAGAGATAAATTAGCGTCAGATTGGGCTGCAAACATTTAGAGGAATGGGGAGGGAATATCTATGAACATTTGAGCTAAGGGTCATAAAAGCAAAAACACAGGGAAAGTTAAAATTACAGAGATAACACAGAGGTATTCATGTAGGGGAATAAAACCATTAAAGTCCAAAAAAGATACATGGCCTTAGCTGATTAAACTAACTTTTAACATAATGGTTAGACATAATGGTAATAAAATATGCATTTTAAATCATAAAAACAAAACAATAAATAGCCAATACATATAACAATACACACATCAGAAAATAACAGGGTAGGTTAAATATAATGATATAACTATCTTGCAGGATCTACCTTTTTGCAAAGCAGGGGCACAGCTGAGATAAGTTCTGTATTTTCTTGCAAGGCTTGGGTAGATATGTTTAAAAATCAGACTTTTTGCAAAGCAGGGGCACAGCTGAGATAAGTTCTGTATTTTCTTGCAAGGCTTGGGTAGATATGTTTAAAAATCAGACTTTTTGCAAAGCAGGGGCACAGCTGAGATAAGTTCTGTATTTTCTTGCAAGGCTTGGGTAGATATGTTTAAAAATCAGACTTTTTGCAAAGCAGGGGCACAGCTGAGATAAGTTCTGTATTTTCTTGCAAGGCTTGGGTAGATATGTTTAAAAATCAGACTTTTTGCAAAGCAGGGGCACAGCTGAGATAAGTTCTGTATTTTCTTGCAAGGCTTGGGTAGATATGTTTAAAAATCAGACTTTTTGCAAAGCAGGGGCACAGCTGAGATAAGTTCTGTATTTTCTTGCAAGGCTTGGGTAGATATGTTTAAAAATCAGACTTTTTGCAAAGCAGGGGCACAGCTGAGATAAGTTCTGTATTTTCTTGCAAGGCTTGGGTAGATATGTTTAAAAATCAGACTTTTTGCAAAGCAGGGGCACAGCTGAGATAAGTTCTGTATTTTCTTGCAAGGCTTGGGTAGATATGTTTAAAAATCAGACTTTTTGCAAAGCAGGGGCACAGCTGAGATAAGTTCTGTATTTTCTTGCAAGGCTTGGGTAGATATGTTTAAAAATCAGACTTTTTGCAAAGCAGGGGCACAGCTGAGATAAGTTCTGTATTTTCTTGCAAGGCTTGGGTAGATATGTTTAAAAATCAGACTTTTTGCAAAGCAGGGGCACAGCTGAGATAAGTTCTGTATTTTCTTGCAAGGCTTGGGTAGATATGTTTAAAAATCAGACTTTTTGCAAAGCAGGGGCACAGCTGAGATAAGTTCTGTATTTTCTTGCAAGGCTTGGGTAGATATGTTTAAAAATCAGACTTTTTGCAAAGCAGGGGCACAGCTGAGATAAGTTCTGTATTTTCTTGCAAGGCTTGGGTAGATATGTTTAAAAATCAGACTTTTTGCAAAGCAGGGGCACAGCTGAGATAAGTTCTGTATTTTCTTGCAAGGCTTGGGTAGATATGTTTAAAAATCAGACTTTTTGCAAAGCAGGGGCACAGCTGAGATAAGTTCTGTATTTTCTTGCAAGGCTTGGGTAGATATGTTTAAAAATCAGACTTTTTGCAAAGCAGGGGCACAGCTGAGATAAGTTCTGTATTTTCTTGCAAGGCTTGGGTAGATATGTTTAAAAATCAGACTTTTTGCAAAGCAGGGGCACAGCTGAGATAAGTTCTGTATTTTCTTGCAAGGCTTGGGTAGATATGTTTAAAAATCAGACTTTTTGCAAAGCAGGGGCACAGCTGAGATAAGTTCTGTATTTTCTTGCAAGGCTTGGGTAGATATGTTTAAAAATCAGACTTTTTGCAAAGCAGGGGCACAGCTGAGATAAGTTCTGTATTTTCTTGCAAGGCTTGGGTAGATATGTTTAAAAATCAGACTTTTTGCAAAGCAGGGGCACAGCTGAGATAAGTTCTGTATTTTCTTGCAAGGCTTGGGTAGATATGTTTAAAAATCAGACTTTTTGCAAAGCAGGGGCACAGCTGAGATAAGTTCTGTATTTTCTTGCAAGGCTTGGGTAGATATGTTTAAAAATCAGACTTTTTGCAAAGCAGGGGCACATCTGAGATAAGTTCTGTATTTTCTTGCAAGGCTTGGGTAGATATGTTTAAAAATCAGACTAAAGGAGAGAGATAAATTAGCGTCAGATTGGGCTGCAAACATTTAGAGGAATGGGGAGGGAATATCTATGAACATTTGAGCTAAGGGTCATAAAAGCAAAAACACAGGGAAAGTTAAAATTACAGAGATAACACAGAGGTATTCATGTAGGGGAATAAAACCATTAAAGTCCAAAAAAGATACATGGCCTTAGCTGATTAAACTAACTTTTAACATAATGGTCAGACATAATGGTAATAAAATATGCATTTTAAATCATAAAAACAAAACAATAAATAGCCAATACATATAACAATACACACATCAGAAAATAACAGGGTAGGTTAAATATAATGATATAACTATCTTGCAGGATCTACCTTTTTGCAAAGCAGGGGCACAGCTGAGATAAGTTCTGTATTTTCTTGCAAGGCTTGGGTAGATATGTTTAAAAATCAGACTAAAGGAGAGAGATAAATTAGCGTCAGATTGGGCTGCAAACATTTAGAGGAATGGGGAGGGAATATCTATGAACATTTGAGCTAAGGGTCATAAAAGCAAAAACACAGGGAAAGTTAAAATTACAGAGATAACACAGAGGTATTCATGTAGGGGAATAAAACCATTAAAGTCCAAAAAAGATACATGGCCTTAGCTGATTAAACTAACTTTTAACATAATGGTCAGACATAATGGTAATAAAATATGCATTTTAAATCATAAAAACAAAACAATAAATAGCCAATACATATAACAATACACACATCAGAAAATAACAGGGTAGGTTAAATATAATGATATAACTATCTTGCAGGATCTACCTTTTTGCAAAGCAGGGGCACAGCTGAGATAAGTTCTGTATTTTCTTGCAAGGCTTGGGTAGATATGTTTAAAAATCAGACTTTTTGCAAAGCAGGGGCACAGCTGAGATAAGTTCTGTATTTTCTTGCAAGGCTTGGGTAGATATGTTTAAAAATCAGACTTTTTGCAAAGCAGGGGCACAGCTGAGATAAGTTCTGTATTTTCTTGCAAGGCTTGGGTAGATATGTTTAAAAATCAGACTTTTTGCAAAGCAGGGGCACAGCTGAGATAAGTTCTGTATTTTCTTGCAAGGCTTGGGTAGATATGTTTAAAAATCAGACTTTTTGCAAAGCAGGGGCACAGCTGAGATAAGTTCTGTATTTTCTTGCAAGGCTTGGGTAGATATGTTTAAAAATCAGACTTTTTGCAAAGCAGGGGCACAGCTGAGATAAGTTCTGTATTTTCTTGCAAGGCTTGGGTAGATATGTTTAAAAATCAGACTTTTTGCAAAGCAGGGGCACAGCTGAGATAAGTTCTGTATTTTCTTGCAAGGCTTGGGTAGATATGTTTAAAAATCAGACTTTTTGCAAAGCAGGGGCACAGCTGAGATAAGTTCTGTATTTTCTTGCAAGGCTTGGGTAGATATGTTTAAAAATCAGACTTTTTGCAAAGCAGGGGCACAGCTGAGATAAGTTCTGTATTTTCTTGCAAGGCTTGGGTAGATATGTTTAAAAATCAGACTTTTTGCAAAGCAGGGGCACAGCTGAGATAAGTTCTGTATTTTCTTGCAAGGCTTGGGTAGATATGTTTAAAAATCAGACTTTTTGCAAAGCAGGGGCACAGCTGAGATAAGTTCTGTATTTTCTTGCAAGGATTGGGTAGATATGTTTAAAAATCAGACTTTTTGCAAAGCAGGGGCACAGCTGAGATAAGTTCTGTATTTTCTTGCAAGGCTTGGGTAGATATGTTTAAAAATCAGACTTTTTGCAAAGCAGGGGCACAGCTGAGATAAGTTCTGTATTTTCTTGCAAGGCTTGGGTAGATATGTTTAAAAATCAGACTTTTTGCAAAGCAGGGGCACAGCTGAGATAAGTTCTGTATTTTCTTGCAAGGATTGGGTAGATATGTTTAAAAATCAGACTTTTTGCAAAGCAGGGGCACAGCTGAGATAAGTTCTGTATTTTCTTGCAAGGCTTGGGTAGATATGTTTAAAAATCAGACTTTTTGCAAAGCAGGGGCACAGCTGAGATAAGTTCTGTATTTTCTTGCAAGGCTTGGGTAGATATGTTTAAAAATCAGACTTTTTGCAAAGCAGGGGCACAGCTGAGATAAGTTCTGTATTTTCTTGCAAGGCTTGGGTAGATATGTTTAAAAATCAGACTTTTTGCAAAGCAGGGGCACAGCTGAGATAAGTTCTGTATTTTCTTGCAAGGCTTGGGTAGATATGTTTAAAAATCAGACTTTTTGCAAAGCAGGGGCACAGCTGAGATAAGTTCTGTATTTTCTTGCAAGGCTTGGGTAGATATGTTTAAAAATCAGACTTTTTGCAAAGCAGGGGCACAGCTGAGATAAGTTCTGTATTTTCTTGCAAGGCTTGGGTAGATATGTTTAAAAATCAGACTTTTTGCAAAGCAGGGGCACAGCTGAGATAAGTTCTGTATTTTCTTGCAAGGCTTGGGTAGATATGTTTAAAAATCAGACTTTTTGCAAAGCAGGGGCACAGCTGAGATAAGTTCTGTATTTTCTTGCAAGGCTTGGGTAGATATGTTTAAAAATCAGACTTTTTGCAAAGCAGGGGCACAGCTGAGATAAGTTCTGTATTTTCTTGCAAGGCTTGGGTAGATATGTTTAAAAATCAGACTTTTTGCAAAGCAGGGGCACAGCTGAGATAAGTTCTGTATTTTCTTGCAAGGCTTGGGTAGATATGTTTAAAAATCAGACTTTTTGCAAAGCAGGGGCACAGCTGAGATAAGTTCTGTATTTTCTTGCAAGGCTTGGGTAGATATGTTTAAAAATCAGACTTTTTGCAAAGCAGGGGCACAGCTGAGATAAGTTCTGTATTTTCTTGCAAGGCTTGGGTAGATATGTTTAAAAATCAGACTTTTTGCAAAGCAGGGGCACAGCTGAGATAAGTTCTGTATTTTCTTGCAAGGCTTGGGTAGATATGTTTAAAAATCAGACTTTTTGCAAAGCAGGGGCACAGCTGAGATAAGTTCTGTATTTTCTTGCAAGGCTTGGGTAGATATGTTTAAAAATCAGACTTTTTGCAAAGCAGGGGCACAGCTGAGATAAGTTCTGTATTTTCTTGCAAGGCTTGGGTAGATATGTTTAAAAATCAGACTTTTTGCAAAGCAGGGGCACAGCTGAGATAAGTTCTGTATTTTCTTGCAAGGCTTGGGTAGATATGTTTAAAAATCAGACTTTTTGCAAAGCAGGGGCACAGCTGAGATAAGTTCTGTATTTTCTTGCAAGGCTTGGGTAGATATGTTTAAAAATCAGACTTTTTGCAAAGCAGGGGCACAGCTGAGATAAGTTCTGTATTTTCTTGCAAGGCTTGGGTAGATATGTTTAAAAATCAGACTTTTTGCAAAGCAGGGGCACAGCTGAGATAAGTTCTGTATTTTCTTGCAAGGCTTGGGTAGATATGTTTAAAAATCAGACTTTTTGCAAAGCAGGGGCACAGCTGAGATAAGTTCTGTATTTTCTTGCAAGGCTTGGGTAGATATGTTTAAAAATCAGACTTTTTGCAAAGCAGGGGCACAGCTGAGATAAGTTCTGTATTTTCTTGCAAGGCTTGGGTAGATATGTTTAAAAATCAGACTTTTTGCAAAGCAGGGGCACAGCTGAGATAAGTTCTGTATTTTCTTGCAAGGCTTGGGTAGATATGTTTAAAAATCAGACTTTTTGCAAAGCAGGGGCACAGCTGAGATAAGTTCTGTATTTTCTTGCAAGGCTTGGGTAGATATGTTTAAAAATCAGACTTTTTGCAAAGCAGGGGCACAGCTGAGATAAGTTCTGTATTTTCTTGCAAGGCTTGGGTAGATATGTTTAAAAATCAGACTTTTTGCAAAGCAGGGGCACAGCTGAGATAAGTTCTGTATTTTCTTGCAAGGCTTGGGTAGATATGTTTAAAAATCAGACTTTTTGCAAAGCAGGGGCACAGCTGAGATAAGTTCTGTATTTTCTTGCAAGGCTTGGGTAGATATGTTTAAAAATCAGACTTTTTGCAAAGCAGGGGCACAGCTGAGATAAGTTCTGTATTTTCTTGCAAGGCTTGGGTAGATATGTTTAAAAATCAGACTTTTTGCAAAGCAGGGGCACAGCTGAGATAAGTTCTGTATTTTCTTGCAAGGCTTGGGTAGATATGTTTAAAAATCAGACTTTTTGCAAAGCAGGGGCACAGCTGAGATAAGTTCTGTATTTTCTTGCAAGGCTTGGGTAGATATGTTTAAAAATCAGACTTTTTGCAAAGCAGGGGCACAGCTGAGATACGTTCTGTATTTTCTTGCAAGGCTTGGGTAGATATGTTTAAAAATCAGACTTTTTGCAAAGCAGGGGCACAGCTGAGATAAGTTCTGTATTTTCTTGCAAGGCTTGGGTAGATATGTTTAAAAATCAGACTTTTTGCAAAGCAGGGGCACAGCTGAGATAAGTTCTGTATTTTCTTGCAAGGCTTGGGTAGATATGTTTAAAAATCAGACTTTTTGCAAAGCAGGGGCACAGCTGAGATAAGTTCTGTATTTTCTTGCAAGGCTTGGGTAGATATGTTTAAAAATCAGACTTTTTGCAAAGCAGGGGCACAGCTGAGATAAGTTCTGTATTTTCTTGCAAGGCTTGGGTAGATATGTTTAAAAATCAGACTTTTTGCAAAGCAGGGGCACAGCTGAGATAAGTTCTGTATTTTCTTGCAAGGCTTGGGTAGATATGTTTAAAAATCAGACTTTTTGCAAAGCAGGGGCACAGCTGAGATAAGTTCTGTATTTTCTTGCAAGGCTTGGGTAGATATGTTTAAAAATCAGACTTTTTGCAAAGCAGGGGCACAGCTGAGATAAGTTCTGTATTTTCTTGCAAGGCTTGGGTAGATATGTTTAAAAATCAGACTAAAGGAGAGAGATAAATTAGCGTCAGATTGGGCTGCAAACATTTAGATATATATATCAACCCTCCCAAGGAGCCAAGAGGCATATTATGTTCAGCCACCACTCACTGGTTAGCTGCAAGTAATGCATTACTGCTTCTAAATCTACCTAGGTATGCCTATCCACAAAGAATACAGAAAGAACAAAGTAAAGGTGATATTAGAAGTGCATTGGAAAGTTGTTTAAAAGGACACACAAGTCAAAATTTTACTTTCATGACTCAAATATGCTGTTTTAAACAACTTTCCAATTTACTTAATTTAACAAAAAGGTGTACAGTCTTATATTTAGACTTTGAGTCACCAGCTCCAACTAAGTATGCACAAGAATTCATAGCATATATGTAAATGCGTGTGGCTGTCACATGATACAGGAGGAGTGGAAATAGACAGAACTGAAATTTGTCAGAAAAAAACTCCACTACTACTTATTTGAAGTTCAGACTAAGTGTTATTGCATTTGCTTTTTATTATGCATTTCTTGATTATGCAAATCAACTGTATTTACTGGTCCTTTAAACGGCATTCTCTGTCTAAATCACCTAAGTTTAATTTTGACTATATATAAACTTTATATAGGTTTACTCATTTTAAAATCAATTTCCCAATCCATGTCATTTTATTTACATAAAAAGGACAGCCATCCTATCTAGACATTTTAGCTTCCCAGCTGTTACTTTTAAAGAGGGGGGTAATTATAAAAAAGATCTTTATTAAAAATGTGGGTTTTTTTTATTTTTTTTCAAACTCAAGTGAAAAGTCACTGCCATTGAACAGAAATCATTACAGACCAGCAGGAACAAATAAAGTGACAACACATTCTGTCTGGTAGAAAAGACAAGAAGGTGGTTTAAATTAAAAGATAATCCCCATGTTGATAATGTACAATACATATGTTCCCACATCAGTACAACAAGCCGCATGGTAGCAGCAGGTGCTCACTGAATAAACAATGCTCAGCATTCCCTATACCTCATCAGTATTAGATTCCAGTTGGGAGAGCCTGGCAGTAATGGGTTACTTTAACCAATATGCTGCCGGATAGTTTGCAGCTTGCTGAACAAGAACACTGGAGTTCGGGTGCAGGGCGGCTGCCTCAGTGTTCTTCTTGGCAGACCACATGGCTATCATGCATATGGCTGGTGCCACAGAGGGCAGACATCCACCTAATTTTAGAGAAATGAACTTCGCTAACGAAAGTGCAGCACTTTGTGGGCTGTTGCCGCTGTTTGCTTTTCCACTTATAGCTGCTATTGTTTGTGTGCAACCTATAATGCTCGCTACTGCTCACATACGGTTTCACAAGTTTCCCCCTAACACCAGTGCAGTACAAAGGAAGAAAATATCAATAATTCAATCCCACAAACGAAGGCAGCCAACAAGTTTCTAGCAAGCTATTTTCCACAGCCAGATATATTTGCTAAAAGGCACTGCACACAGCTATAAAATATACTTCACTGAACACAAAACCTGCACATGTTAAATACAATAATACATTCTATAAAATCTTTTTCTTACCCAGACTTGGGGGATACCCGGGGGTCCCAGAGAAATGCTCTATTCTGTCAGAACAACTTCCATAGCATCAGCAAGCAACCTCCCCATCCCCTGTAGCCTCTTGCTATGAGGACCTCTCCTCCTTCTCAGCCTCATTCAGCCCAGACCAGAGGACATGCTCCTGTCTGATAGGCTGCGGGGCGGGCAGTGCTCCCGAGGCTTCAAGAGACAAGCCTCTTGTGGGAGCTGTATGGGCCGCAAAGAGATCAGCATTAGCTCTTATTTGCCACTGGGTAGCAGTCTCTAAGTGGCCCATACAAAATATATTATAATTGCGCAATGGAAGGGTAGCTGGCCTCTACTTCCTTGCGTAATATGAATGTGCTGTGTACAGTTTACTTTTTTTTAAAACAGTAAAGTAAACACAAACAAATACAATACTGAATTTGGTGGTGGAGTTGGGGGGGTCACCTTTGAAGAACAAATAATATTTAGAAAAAAAAATGAAAAAAAATATGTTTTCATTTTAATTATTAACGAGTGTATTACACACATTGGCCAGGGGAGGCGCTGCCTCACCTGCCTCCTATGAATGCACATTACTAGCTAGTAAATAGTTAATAACTATTTACTAACTATACTACCTAGTTAAAATAAATACAAACTTGCCTGTAAAATAAAAATAAAACCTAAGATAGATACAATTTAACTATTAGTTATATTGACGCTAGCTTAGGGTTTATTTTAAAGGTAAGTATTTAGTTTTACATAGGAATAATTTAGATAATGATGTGAATTTTTATTTAGATTTATTTGAATTATATTTAAGTTAGTGGGTGTTAAGGTTAGGGTTATACTTAGGTTTAGGGGTTAATAAATTCAGTATAGAGGCAGTGACGTTGGGTGTGGCAGATTAGGGGTTAATAAATGTAGATAGGTTGCTGGGACTTTGGGGGCAGGAGATTAGGGGTTAATAAATATAATGTAGGTGTCGGCAATGTTGGGGCAGTAGATTAGGGGTTAATAAGTATAACGTAGGTGTCGGCGATGTCGAGGGTGGCAGATTAGGGGTTAATAAGTGTAAGATTAGGGGTGTTTAGACTCGGGTTTCATGTTAGGGTGTTAGGTGTAAACATAAATTTAGTTTCCCCATAGGAATCAATGGGGCTGCGTTACGGAGCTTTACGCTGCTTTTTTGCAGGTGTAAGGCTTTTTTTCAGCCGGCTCTCCCCATTGATATTGGAGTATGGTATGGAGCACAATTCTGCTCTACGCTCACTTCTTGCCTAATAATGCCGGGTTTATGAAAACTGGTAATACCAGCGCTGTAGGTAAGTGAGCGGTGACTATAACGTGCAAGTTAGCACCACACCCCTCATAACGCAAAACTCGTAATCTAGCCGTAAGATATTTATTTAATTTTCTATTTCAACATAATTGATGTTTGGAACATCATATTAGCTTGTTTCAAATATCTTTTCTTGACTATCTTGGCTCTTTCTCAAAGTTTTTTGCTAATTGAGAATTATTAGTTCATTTAGACTGGGACTAATTATTTTGCATGTGGGTAAGGTTGTCATAGAAAGAATCTTTCCATGTATATTTGGGGCCTCTGGAGCAGGAGCAGGTGCCGGGATTTAAGATTCCACAAGCAATCAAATGTTCAGCCAATTGCGTGAATATTGGTCTTGTCAGTCATTTCGGACAAGCAAGTCCAAATTATCTGGCATCAGTAACTTTTGAGGTTGCAGACTCATTAAGCAGCAGCAGTACAACATGAACAAGCCTGCACCAAAAGGTTTTCACAGCTTCATAAAATGCAGGCAATAATCATTTTCAGGTTTATTATAAAAGTTAAGTTTGTATTATGAAAACAAATATAAACTTTCAATTATTTCTAAAAAAGTTATGACTACCAAGGCAAATAAAATATTCTGTGTGATTTTTTTTTTTTTTGCACATTTTCATATTACCTTGAGAACTTTTCGGTACATTTTGTGAAGGACTTTATATTATTTTAGAGACCAAGTAATTCAGCTTGATGACTAAGAACACTTCAAGCTAACTGTTTAATGTGTCTTGTAATGGCTGAGGAATGAATAATTTAATGGCAAATTAGATAATTTTGTTGAAAAATATACCAATAATCTGTAATGCTTTAATTAACCTTTGCTGCGTCTAGGACACTTGATGGTTATTTTTGTGATTTAGAAATATAATATATGGTACTTAAAAGATGTCATAATTACCGTCTCTTTGTGTTCTTAATTGTTAAATAAAGCAATTTTGTAGCAAACATTCTATGTGACTTCTAGTTTTATTCCATTCCATTTATAGCTTTCTTTAGTTCAGTCAGTTGAATTCCTATTAGAGGAATCCACTAGTATTCTGGTGTATAGTGTAATCATTATGTTTCTCTTGCACTTGTTTTACAAAATAATAATCATATAAGAATTGTATTTTTTCTACTGTCAAAATATGTTTTTATTTGCTATCATGACATTTTTATAAATAGAAGAAAAAATGTATTTCTTTTTTTTATTTGATTTCTTCTATATTGGCAAAAGTATAACTACTTTTTGTACATGATGTTGTTACATATAAAATAATGAAACATTGCAAAAAACAGAATTAAAGCTTATTTCTATAGTTTTTTCCATTATTACAGAAGTTGTCAATTTAACTACTAAATAAAAGACATTGGGACTTTACAGATGGTTAAAAATGTATGTAATTTTTTAGCAAACATCTCATCATTATCCATTTTGTAGGAAAAAACACAACAGTGTTGCAATATCATAAAAATAAATATACTATACTGGGTGCAGTATAATTCCATTTAACCTTGTTTCTTTAGTTCATTCAGCTGAAATCAGAGAATAGGAATCATTGAAGAGTAAAAGATATTTTTTTCTTGTGCATGCCTAAAAAAATCCTATTGACATTTCCCGCATTATATTTACTAAAATAAATATATTCAGTTGCAAAATGCATTCTCACTTGCACTGTTTATATATTAATCTACATATGAGAATGTCTTAAAGGGACACTCAAGTCAAAAATTAAACTTCATGATTCAAATAGAGCAGCAATTTTAAACAACTTTCTAATTTACTTCCATTAACAAAATATGCACAGTCTTTTTATATTTACACTTTTTGAGTCACCAACTCCTACTGAGCAAGTGCAAGAATTCACAGCATATATGTATATGCATTTGTGATTGGCTGATGGCTGTCACATGATACAGGGGGAGTAGAAATATACATAACTTTGCAATGTATTTAACAAAAATATACTACTCATTTGAAGTTCAGACTAAGTGCTATTGCATTGTCTTCTTACCATGCATTTGCTGATTATGCAAATCTACGGTGTTGACTGGTCCTTTAAAGCAAAAACAGTGCACATAGAAATGATCTAAAATAAAGTTTGTTAATTTATTAAGCTACTATACATAGTAACATAGTAGATGAGGTTGAAAGAAGCCATTTTTTAATATATCTAAGGTATTGGCATTTACTACCTCACTAGGCAATGCCTTCCACAAGTTGATGGCCCTTACAGTAAAAAAAAAAATACATTGCTGGAGATTAATTCTCCTTTCCTCCAGCCTTAAATTGTGATCTTTTGTCACAAACAATTTATTTGGCATAAAAATAGCTTCTGCCAACTCTGTATACAGGCCTTAAATACATTTATATAAAGTAATCATATCACCTCTCAAGTGCCTTTTTTTTCTAGAGAAAACAAACCCAGTATGGCTACCCTCTCCAAATAGTTTAAATTATCCTTCCCCTTATTCATTTTGTGGCCCTTCGCTGAACTTTTTCTATCTCTGCAATGTCTTTTTTTTAAAGATTGATACCCAGAACTGCACTCCAAACACTAGTGCCTAGATTACGAGTTTGGCACTAGCCTTAAAAAGCTGCGTTGAGAAGTCCCAACGCTGCTTTTTAACGCCCACTGGTATTACGAGTCAGGCAGGAAAGGGCCTACCGCACACTTTTCTTCCGCTACTCGAGGCTACCGCAAATCCCCTTAAGTCAATTGTGTATCCTATCTTTTCTATGGGACTTGCCTAACGCTGGTATTACGAGTCTTGGAAGAAGTAAGCGGTAGACCCTCTCCTGGCAAGACTCCTTCTGAATTTAAAAGTCAGTAGTTAAGAGTTTTATGGGCTAACGCCGGAACATAAAACTCTTAACTAAAGTGCTAAAAGTACACTCCTAAACTACCTATTAACCCCTAAACAGAGGCCCCCCACATCGCAAACACTATAATAAATATTTTTAACCCCTAATCTGCAGACCGGACATCTCCGCCACCTACATTATACTTATGAACCCCTAATCTGCTGCGCCTGGCATCCCCGACACCTACATTATAGTTATTAACCCCTAATGTGCCGCCCTCAACGTTTGACGTATGACCTCGCATTCTATTGGCTGATCCAATCAGCCAATCGGATTGAACTTCAATCTGATTGGCTGATAGCATCAACCAATAATGCCTCAACCATTAATCAGATTTTTCCTACCATAATTCCGATTGGCTGATAGAATCCTATCAGCCAATCGGAATTCGAGGGACGCCATCTTGGATGATGACATTGAAAAGGAATATTCATTGTTAGTCGTCGGCCTAGAAGGATGTTCCGCGCCGGAGGTCTTCAAGATGGAGCCGTTCCTCGTCGGATGGATGAAGATAGAAGATGCCGCTTGGATGAAGCCTTCTCCCGGTCCAGATGTCCTCTTCTGCCCGGATAGGATGAAGACTTCTGGATGGATCGGATGACCACTGGTGCCCGGCTGGGTGAAGACGGCTCAAGGTAGGATGATCTTCAATGGGGTAGTGTTAGTTTTTTTTAAGGGGGTATTGGGTGGGTTTTAGAGTAGGGGTGTGTGGGTGGTGGGTTGTAATGTTGGGGGGTATTGTATTCTTTTTTTTACAGGTAAAAGAGCTCATTACTTTGGGGCAATGCCCCGCTAAAGGCCCTTTTAAGGGCTATTTGTAATTTAGTATAGGGTAGGGCTTTTTATTATTTTGAGAGCTTTTTTATTTTATTAGGGGGCTTAGATTAAGTGTTATTAGTTTAAACTTCTTGTCATTTTTTTTATTTTCTGTAATTTAGTGTTTATTTTTTTTTCGTAATTTAGTTTTTTTTCCGTAATTTAGTTTATTGAATTTAATTGTAATTAATTTTAGGTAGTTTATGTAATTAATTTTATGATAGTGTATTGTTAGGTGTAATTGTAACGTAGGTTAGGATTTATTTTACAGGTAAATTTGCACTTATTTTAGCTAGGTAGCTATCAAATAGTTAATAACTATTTAATAACTATTGTACCTAGTTAAAATAAATACAAAGTTGCCAGTAAAATAAAAATAAATCATAAGAAAGCTACAATGTAACTATTAGTTATATTGTAGCTATCTTATGGTTTATTTTACAGGTAAGTATTTAGTTTTAAATAAGAATAATTTATTTAATTGTTGTTATTTTATTTAGATGTATTTAAATTATATTTAAATTAGGGGGTGTTAGGGTTAGGGTTAGACTAAGGTTTAGGGGTTAATAACTTTATTATAGTAGCGGCAACATTGGGGGTGGCAGATTAGGGTTTAATAAATGTAAGTAGGTGTCGGCGATGTTAGGGCAGGCAAATTAGGGGTTAATAAAAATTAAATAGTGTTTGCGAGGTGGGAGCACGGCAGTTTAGGGGTTAATACATTTATTAAAGTGGCGGCGATGTCCGGTCGGCAGATTAGGGGTTAATAAGTGTAGTTAGGTTGCGGTGACGTTTGGGGCGGCAGATTAGGGGTTAATAACTATAATGTAGGTGTCGGCGATGTTGGGAGCAGCAGATTAGGGTTTCATAAGTATAATGTAGGTGGTGACGATGTCGGGGGCGGCAGATTAGGGGTTAATAAGTGTAAGATTAGGGGTGTTTAGACTGGGGGTTCATGTTAGGGTGTTAGGTGCAGACATATTTTTTATTTCCCCATAGGAAACAATGGGGCTGCGTTAGGAGCTGAACGCTGCTTTTTTGCAGGTGTTAGGTTTTTGTCCAGCCAGCTCAGCCCCATTGTTTCCTATGGGGAAATTGTGCACGAGCACGTTTTGCCATCTTACCGCTACCGTAAGCAACGCTGGTATTGAGCTAAATTCTGCTCTATGCTCACCTTTTTGCGGCTAACGCCAGGTTTAAAAAAACCTGCAATACCAGCATTGGCTTAAGGTAGTGGAGGAAAAAAAGGAGCGTTAGAGCCGCAAACCTTACCGACAAAAACTCGTAATCTAGCCATAGGTGAGGTCTTACCAGGGATTTATATCATAGTGACAGAATCATTCCTTCCTCCTTTGCATCAATGCCTCTTTTAATATATGCTAGCATTTTACTAGCCCTAGAAGTCACTGCCCTGCATCATGCACCCATTTTTAGCTTGTTATCTATAAGAACACCCACATTCCTTTCCTCCTCCATTCCCATTTAAATAATAGGTTGCTGCTTATTTTTACTTCCAAAATGAAGAACCTTACTTTTTCAGCATTGAATCTCATTTTCCATGTACCAGCCCATTATTCCAAAGAAAAAACAACACAGCTTTGCTGCAGACTCCATCAGGCTAAATTTATGCCCATTGATAGTTTTTTATAGGATATGACCACAACTGCAATATTTGGACAAGAGTCTAAGGGTCCATTGATTAGAAACTCGCCCACATGGAGAGAAATCACACACAATATTTGGGATTGTTTTATTATCTTATTATGTAATGTGGTTGTCTCTCCTTCTATCTCAGAACACTACAGAGTGAAATAAACAGCCCTCAAGCTAATGTTTGCATTTCTAAAATTCTATAAGGAACCTCGCATCAATGATGAGACTTTTTACAGTGTATTCCATTTATGTATTTCTCCAGGAGTTTTTGAACATTTTGATATGTCACAATTTGGAATGAGAATAAATTACCAAAAAATGTGTGGCACTATGGCCTAGATTTAGAGTTTTGTCGGTAACGACCCGCGTAGCTAACGCCGGCTTTTTTCTGGCCGCACCATAAAAATAACTCTGGTATTGAGAGTCCACAAAAAGGCTGCGTTAGGCTCCAAAAAAGGAGCGTAGAGCATTTTTAACGCAGCTTCAACTCTCGATACCAGAGTTGCTTACGCAAGCGGCCAGCCTCAAAAACATGCTCGTGCACGATTCCCACATAGGAAACAATGGGGCTGTTTGAGCTGAAAAAAAACATCTGCAAAAAAGCCGCGTTCAGCTCCTAACGCAGCCCCATTGTTTGCTATGGGGAAACACTTCCTACGTCTGCACCTAACACCCTAACATGTGCCCCGAGTCTAAACACCCCTAGCCTTACACTTATTAACCCCTAATCTGCCGCTCCGTAAACCGCCGCTACTTACATTATCCTTATGTACCCCTAATCTGCTGCCCCTAACACCGCCAACCCCTATATTATATTTATTAACCTCTAATCTGCCCCCCTCAACGTCGCCTCCACCTGCCTACACTTATTAACCCCTAATCTGCCGAGCGGACCTGAGCGCTACTATAATAAAGTTATTAACCCCTAATCCGCATCACTAACCCTATAATAAATAGTATTAACCCCTAATCTGCCCTCCCTAACATCGCCGACACCTAACTTTAAACATTAACCCCTAATTTTGCCGACCGGAGCTCACCGCTACTATAATAAATGTATTAACCCCTAAAGCTTAGTCTAACCCTAACACTAACACCCCCCTAAGTTAAATCTAATTTTAATCTAACGAAATTAATTAACTCTTATTAAATAAATTATTCCTATTTAAAGCTAAATACTTACCTGTAAAATAAATCCTAATATAGCTACAATATAAATACTAATTACATTGTAGCTATCTTAGGATTAATATTTATTTTACAGGCAACTTTGTAATTATTTTAACCAGGTACAATAGCTATTAAATAGTTAAAAACTATTTAATAGTTACCTAGTTAAAATAATAACAAAATTACCTGTAAAATAAATCCTAACCTAAGTTACAATTAAACCTAACACTATACTATCATTAAATTAATTAAATAAAATACCTACAATTACCAATCAGCCAATCAGATTGAGCTCACATTCTATTGGCTGATCGGAACAGCCAATAGAATGCAAGCTCAATCTGATTGGCTGATCGAATCAGCCAATCGGATTGAACTTGATTCTGATTGGCTGATGGAACATAAAACTCTTAACTAAAGTGCTAAAAGTACACTCCTAAACTACCTATTAACCCCTAAACAGAGGCCCCCCACATCGCAAACACTATAATAAATATTTTTAACCCCTAATCTGCAGACCGGACATCTCCGCCACCTACATTATACTTATGAACCCCTAATCTGCTGCGCCTGGCATCCCCGATACCTACATTATAGTTATTAACCCCTAATCTGCCGCCCTCAACGTTTGACGTATGACCTCGCATTCTATTGGCTGATCCAATCAGCCAATCGGATTGAACTTCAATCTGATTGGCTGATAGCATCAACCAATAATGCCTCAACCATTAATCAGATTTTTCCTACCTTAATTCCGATTGGCTGATAGAATCCTATCAGCCAATCGGAATTCGAGGGACGCCATCTTGGATGACGTCCCTTAAAGGAACCGTCATTCAGCTAGTAGGCGTCGGGAGAAGAGGATGTTCCGCGTCGGAGGTCTGCAAGATGGATCCGGAAGAAAGAAGATTGAAGATGCCGTTGATAGAAGACTTCATCCGGATCATGGACCTCTTCAGCTCCCGCTTGGATGAAGACTTCATCCGGATCATGGACCTCTTCAGCTTCCGCTTGGATGAAGACTTCAGCCGGATCATGGACCTCTTCAGCCCCCCGCTTGGGCTTGGATCAGGACATCGGAGGAGCTCTTCAGGACGGATCGGTGAACCTGGTAGGGTGAAGACAAGGTAGGAAGATCTTCAGGGGCTTAGCGTTAGGTTTATTTAAGGTGGGTTTGGGTTAGATTAGGGGTATGTGGGTGGTGTGTTGTAATGTTGGGGGGGTATTGTATGTTTTTTTTTACAGGCAAAAGAGCTGAACTTCTTGGGGCATGCCCCGCAAAGGGCCCTGTTCAGGGCTGGTAAGGTAAAAGAGCTTTGAAATGTAGTAATTTGGAATAGGGTAGGACATTTTGTTATTTTGGGGGTCTTTGTTATTTTATTAGGGGGCTTAGAGTAGGTGTAATTAGTTTAAAATTGTTGTAATATTTTTCTTATGTTTGTAAAAAAAAAATTATTTTTTGTAACTTAGTTCTTTTTTATTTTTTGTACTTTAGATAGTTTATTTCATTGTAGTTATTTGTAGGTATTGTATTTAATTTATTTATTGATAGTGTAGTGTTAGGTTTAATTGTAGATAATTGTAGGTATTTTATTTAATTAATTTATTGATAGTGTAGTGGTAGGTTTAATTGTAACTTAGGTTAGGATTTATTTTACAGGTAAATTTGTAATTATTTTAACTATTTTAGCTATTAAATAGTTCTTAACTATTAAATATCTATTGTACCTGGTTAAAATAATTACAAAGTTGCCTGTAAAATAAATATTAATCCTAAAATAGCTACAATGTAATTATTCGTTATATTGTAGCTATATTAGGGTTTATTTTACAGGTAAGTATTTAGCTTTAAATTAATTTATTTAATAAGAGTTAATTAATTTCGTTAGATTAAAATTATATTTAATTTAGGGGGGTGTTAGTGTTAGGGTTAGACTTAGCTTTAGGGGTTAATACATTTATTAGAATAGCGGTGAGCTCCAGTCGGCAGATTAGGGGTTAATAATTGAAGTTAGGTGTTGGCGATGTTAGGGAGGGCAGATTAGGGGTTAATACTATTTATTATAGGGTTAGTGATGCGGATTAGGGGTTAATAACTTTATAATAGTAGCGGTGCGGTCCGCTCGGCAGATTAGGGGTTAATAAGTGTAGGCAGGTGGAGGCGACGTTGTGGGGGGCAGATTAGGGGTTAATAAATATAATATAGGGATCGGCAGTGTTAGGGGCAGCAGATTAGGGGTACATAAGTATAACGTAGGTGGCGGTCGGCAGATTAGGGGTTAAAAAAATTTAATCGAGTGGCGGCGATGTGGGGGGCCTCAGTTTAGGGGTACATAGGGTTTATGGGTGTTAGTGTACTTTAGAGTACAGTAGTTAAGAGCTTTATGAACCGGCGTTAGCCCAGAAAGCTCTTAACTACTGACTTTTTTCCTGCGGCTGGAGTTTTGTCGTTAGATGTCTAACGCTCACTTCAGACACGACTCTAAATACCGGAGTTAGAAAGATCCCATTGAAAAGATAGGATACGCAATTGACGTAAGGGGATCTGCGGTATGGAAAAGTCGCGGCTGAAAAGTGAGCGTTAGACCCTATTTTGAGTGACTCCAAATACCGGAGTTAGCCTAAAACCAGCGTTAGGAGCCTCTAACGCTGGTTTTCACGGCTAACGCCAAACTCCAAATCTAGGCCTATGTAAATTGAAAATGTTTTATTGGTGAATAAAATAATGCAACATAAAAAACTGAAATGTACTAATTGCATATGCCACATTCTTAGAGTTAATGGTAAGTAGAAAACAATATAAAATCAGTTAGAGTTTCTTTTTAGGAAAATCTGTACCAATTTGAACATCCTAGAATTTGTGCCCATTATTACTGGCAAAATTGCTCACAATTTAAAATTTGTATAAATAGTTTTAACAGAAAATGTCAAGTTTTCACACATTCTCATTTGGAGTAAAGCCTCTGCATTGTCTGAGCTAGTCAAGCCATACAGATTCATGTTTAAAACCTACTGTGATGTAATTCTTTGGTGTGTGTTTGGTATCATTGTCTGTCCGCACAATTTTCCCAGTTCCTGTTGGTGAAAATCATCTATATAAAAGTATGCTCTCAAAAACATAAACACTCTTGGCTGTGTGTCATATACAGACCTAGATTAAAAGTGCTAACATTAGTGCACAATATAAGAATATTGCAGGTGTGTTAATTTGCATATATATTACAAGTTGAAAATAAACACGTTCGTTTGAGAGCTCTCATATTATGTTGTGAAAGCAGAGTATATCAAACAGCTGTTGCAAATGACTAAATAATCACAACAAATACAGACTGGTAACTGAGATTTGTTGCAGATTATACAAAATAGCTGTAGAATTGTTGAGCACAAATCCAACATACGATGTGGGAATAGGGACGCTCCAGTGTCTAATCATTTCTTGCAGGCAGGTCATACTATCTCACAATTGAGATTCCAGGTCATTGAACAAATTAGGAGACCTAGGAGAGGTGGAGACAGACAGTCTATACTTAAGAGTAGAGAGACATTTTGGATCTACACATTGCAAACACTCACCCCCTTAGGAATGAATAAGGAAATAGACTGGCAAGTAACATTATGAATACAATTTTCCAAAAAAAAAATAAAAAAAAATTCCAACAAATGAATTGTACTCTTAGATATAAGGATTTGATTAGGTTGTTAAAAATAAGGTGATAATGTATATTCCTTATGCAACATATCTATCTTGTATATAGATGTTTTAATAATGTATATATCTATATTGTCTCTTACAGGTCACTGTAGAAGTTTAAAATGAAGTATCTTTACCCACTAGAGGAAGCTTGAGAATTGTATTTTGAATTGTACATGAAAGTGTTAACTATAAGGCCACACACCTATACAGGTATTTGTAACCTCTCCCCTTATAGCTACTTAAGGAGTGTGTCTAGTTACTTTTTTCATACAACATGATTAAGGTCAGTTGATGACCGAAACCTCGTTGTTCTTTTGAATGTTTCTTCATTAAAAGCAGTTGAAAAACTTTAAACTGTGGTGCTGCTGCTCTTTGCCTCTACAAAATAGCTGTGCCAAGGAACAAAACAGAATATATCTTATATACATTACATACAAAACACCGTGTACACCGCCGATAAATACAACATGCATCAACTGGTGAGAAAGAATTGGAACATTATAGAGAGTGACAAAAGGTTACCTTTTAAAGGTATTTCACACCCACAGGTGGGATACAGAAGAGCAAGATCATTACGTGATATCCTGGTAAAAGTGGACCCCGTCCACAACTATACAAAAAAGAACTGGCTACAGACTTCCAAGCCTGGTTGTTACAAGTGTATGGGTTGCACTACGTGCAATGGTCTTTCTAATGCCAAATTTTTCACTCATCCTACAACCAACCAGACATATACTATCCGACATAGAGTAACCTGCACGACTACACATATTTTGTATTTGTTGCATTGTCCATGCGGGTTATTCTATGTCGGAAAAACTATCGATGACCTCCGCACCCGTATGGCAAATCACCGCACGGCCATACGATTGGCAATCAAAAATCATGATTCAGAACAACCTGTTGCACGACATTTTGCACTGAAGGGCCATACGGTGGCGGACTTGAGATATGTGATCATTGATCACATACCACCACTTACGAGGGGTGGAGATAGAGACAGGATTCTGCTCCAGTGCGAATCCAGATGGATTTTTAATTTAGGTACTATTGTACCTGGTGGGCTTAATACCCACTTAGACTGGCACTGTTTTTTGTAGCACCCTATAATTTGATAGATATAGTTGGTCCAAGAGTCTATTAACACATATAATTAGCAGTTTAACTAATGTGTAGATTAGACACTGTACAAGTATAGTTATGACAGATATTTGGATGCTATAAGTATGGGCATCATTATAGGGGTACTGTCTCTTTAAGGATAATGTAGATAAAATTCTCTTTAGGAACTAGGATTACAAGGAACTAATTAGTACTAGTGAGGTTTGATTTTTAGCCAAAAATAAATGTATCTAAGTCGATGGTTAGCATTGGTCTATAGGCAAGGTAACATAACTATATCTTTATCCACTTATTCCATGTTAATGTTTTTAACCACGGTGATTTATTTTATTTTGTACAGCATGGCGCTGTGTCTGGTTGTCATGCCGACGCTCTTGGCATGCGCAGTGGTGCGGGCAGAGCGCCGGACGACTTCCGGTACAGCGACATGTTCAGTCGGTGGAGGGTATTTAAGGTAAGATATTTTGTATGTTATGTAAGGTTTGAGGACGGGGTTGGAATCCCCGAAACGTCACATATATTAATAAAAAAGCTTGATATGCTGTATAAGTGTTATTCCTGGTGAGTGCTCTCCCTTTGCAAAAAATTATATATATATATATATATATATATATATATATCTGTATTAAATAATAATAAAAAAATTCTATGTAAACAATATAAGATTGTAAAATATGTTTAAAGCGCTTTAAGTATCACAATGTAGGTCTAATGCTATGAAGGGGGCACTTGAAAGCTTAAATATTTTAAGGCAAATTATTAAAATGTTAAATATTAAAAAACCCCATTAATAATAATTATTAAAATGCTAATGCTGTGAAAAATTCAACATAACACATAGAATATATATATATATATATATATATATATATATATATATATATATATATATATATATATATATTGTAGAAGTGTAAGACAGCGCTCTCGGGAACATGATGATTTAGACGAAAGTCAGAGAGGGTGTTAGAAGGAGACAAAAAAAATGCAAAATATTATATTGTAGTATGTTCAACACTCTTTTGCAAAAAGTACTGGTGATCAAATTCTGCTCATCTAGTCATACCTCAACGTTATGAGGAATATAATCCACTTTGTTGGGATGTTATCCCCACTGTGTTAAAGGTGGTATTTGTGGCAATCTTCCTTTAAGGAGAAACTTCTCAGTGGATTAACAGATGCGGATGTCAGAGATAGAAATGTATATGGCTGAATATTTTATAAAACAGAGTTGAGGTTAAAAATAATTATAAAACCAATTTATTCAAATCTAATTAAATGGTATAAAAAGGATGTGTTCCACCAAGGGAACCGGTAATGTGCAAATATTCACACAATCCTATGAGTTACCACATATGCAGAGGTAAAACTGTAAAGTCTCAATCACACAAATAAAAGACTGTATATGATCCGGCAAATCCTGGTGACCATTAAGTCCCAGAGTACACAAAGAAACATATTGAAGTACAAAAATACTTTACAGTTTGTAGATGTCCATTATCTCCCGGTTTCACAAATCCGTGGAGGAGATGAAAGGAAAGTCTGCAAAGAGAAGCTCCAGTGTAGGACCCCATTCCTATGAGACACAATTCTGGCTGTGACGTCACTGCTGCGTAGCACTGCCCTTACATGTTTTGTGAAGAGTACTGATTGAAAATATGTGTATTATTTAATGTTTTGCACCAGATACTATGTATTTGCATTTGTGAGTTATACATAAAAACTGTGCATTACAAAAAAAAATAAAAATACAGATGAATGCTGATCTCTGTATTTTAGTAAGGGATCTGGGAGGGGGAGGGATGTAGATTGTTGAGGGGGGCCAGCTACACTACAGAAAACAAATGATTTACATAAAAAAGTTAAAAAAAAAAAATTTGGGGGGCAAATTGGGTACTGGCAGACAGCTGCCAGTACCCAAGATGGAGGCATATATGTAGAGGGGGTCCAGGGGAGTGTTAGAGAAATGTATGGGGGGATCAGGGAGGTTGTGGGGTAAGGGGGGATCCATCACTGCAGACAGTATATAAAAAAAAAAGCTTTTTATTTCAGTACTGGCAGACTTTCTGCCAGTACTTAAGATGGCGGTGACAATTGTGAGGTGGGGGAGGGAAGAGAGCTGTTTGAGGGGGGTCAGGGGGGATCAGGGGGTGGGATGTGTCAGGTGGGAGGCTGATCTCTACAATAGAGCTAAAAATTAACCCTACAAGCTACCTAATTAACCCCTAACTGCTGGGCATATTACAAGTGTGCTGCGCAGCAGCATTTAACGGTCTTATTATTACCAAAAAGCAACGCCAAAGCCATATATGTCTGCTATTTCTGAACAAAGGGGATCCTAGAGAAGTATTTACAACCATTTGTGCCATAATTGCACAAGCTGTTTGTAAATAATTTCAGTGAGAAACCTAAAATTGTGATAAATTTAACAGTCTTTTTTTTATTTGATCGTATTTGGCGGTGAAATGGTGGCATGAAATATACCAAAATGGGCCTAGATCAATAATTTGGGTTGTCTACTACACTACACTACACTAAAATTAAACCTAAAAGCTCCCTACAAGCTCCCTAATTAACCCCTTCACTGCTGGGCATAATACACACGTGGTGTGCAGCGGCATTTAGCGGCTTTCTAATTACCAAAAAGCAACGCCAAAGCCATATATGTCTGCTATTTCTGAACAAAGGGGATCCCAGAAAGGTATTTACAACCATGTATGCCATAATTGCATAAGTTTTTTGTAAATAAATTCAGCGAGAAACCTAAAGTTTGTGAAAAAAATTGTGAAAAAGTAAACAATTTATTTTATTTGATCGCATTTGGCAGTGAAATGGTGGCATGAAATATACCAAAATGGGCCTAGATCAATACTTTGGGATATCTTCTAAATAAATATATATACATGTCAATGGATATTCAGAGATTCCAGACAGATATCAGTGTTCCAATGTAACTAGCGCTAATTTTGAAAAAAAGTGGTTTGGAAATAGCAAAGTGCTACTTGTATTTTTTGCCCTATAACTTGGAAAAAAAGCAAAGAACATGTAAACATTAGGTATTTCTAAATTCAGGACAAAATTTAGAAACTATTTAGCATGGGTGTTTTTTGGTGGTTGTAGATGTGTAACAGATTTTGGGGGTCAAAGTTAGAAAAAGTGTGTTTTTTTCAATTTTTTCCTCATATTTTATAATTTTTTTTATAGTAAATTATAAGATATGATGAAAATAATGGTATCTTTAGAAAGTCCATTTAATGGCGAGAAAAACGGTATATAATATGTGTGGGTACAGTAAATGAGTAAGAGGAAAATTACAGCTAAACACAAACACTGCAGAAATGTAAAAATAGCCATTGTCATTAAGGGTAAGAAAATTGAAAAATGGTCCGGTCATTAAGGGGTTAAAGAATATAACACTGAGAAACTTTTAAAGAAGCTAAAAAAGAGGAATTAAAAGTGATTAAGAGATGGTTCATACTAATGCATGACTGAGATCCCTGAAATAACAATATGAACTTAAAATTGGAATTCAATTTTACTCCAGAAACTGAGACTATCAATATACTTCACTAATAAAATCTCCTCATTTAACAAATGATTCTGAGCATAGATTACTTATACATAGTATGAGATCAATATTTTGGAAATAAGATCTAGGGCTCCATTTATTAAGCAGAGGATGCTTCTTCGGAGGCCCATCCTTTGAGGTTCACCTGAAAAGTAATATATGGAGAAGCAGTTTTAAGACTGCTGCACCTTAACCTGTCCGCCACCCCTTTTTGGTGAAGGATTGAAATATATATAGATTTTATTACAAACTCTTTAGGATTTTTAGTATGAACTTTTGTAAAGTGTTTAGGGACCCCATAACTGAGATCTCCCTCTTTTATGCTATTGATATGTTCCAATCTCTTTTTCAAAAGTCTTTTCCTATGCCCTACATAAAGTAAATCACGTGAGCACTGAAGAATATATACTACATATTCTGATTTACAATTCAGAAACGTTTTAATAGGAATTTTTTTACCATTTTATTTCTGCGATCACCTTGTTATTTTTTTTATTTTATGGTTGTTTTGTCAGCATACACAATTTTTCCTACTACATTTGAAAAAAAAACTATTATGTGTAAAGTCTTTCTTATCTGTTTTTTTCAGAGTTTTATCTGAGCAGGAATATCTTCATGCTCATGTTTCTCCAGTAGGCGATGTTTGGTTTATTACCTATTTTATTTCCTAGTAAGGGATCTTTTTTTAGGATACTCCAATGTTTTTCTATTATTGTGCGTATTTTAGTCGCCTCACACGTATATGCGGTGATATATCTATTGTTGTTCTTTTTATCCTGATGTTCTGATGTAGTTTTACCTGATTTCTTCTCTATTTATTCCTTTTGCTCTGTTATATGATTGGTTGAATACATTATTCAAGATGTTTTTCTCTCTGAATCTCTCTTTTAAAATATCTGCAGCATTTTCAAAGTCACTTTCTTTAGTGCAATTACATTTTAATCTTTGAAATTGGCCAAAAGGGATATTTTTTAATCAATCTTTGAAGATGGTTATTAGTCGCATGAAGATAGCCATTAGTATCCGTACATTTCATGTAACTTTTAGTATATTTGATTATCTTCAATGAAAATCGTAACATACTGATTGTCATTGGCTCACACATGTGTTCAGTTAGAAACCATTAGTGCATTGCTGCTCCTTAAACAAAGCATACCAAGAGAATGAAACAAATTAAATAATAGAAGTACATTAGTAAGTTGTTTAAAATGATATTCTCTATCTGAATCACGAAAGAATTTTTTTGGGTTTCATGTCCCTTTAAGTGTGTCAAAGCTACTTCATCCCCTTAGGTTAATTTTATAGTATTTTTTTGTTCTAGTGTTGTTTTCACATTCTTTTTCAAGAAATATCTCTAATGTGTTTACATGTAAATGTATTAACTTCTATAAACAGGTCAAATGCATTTGGGCCTCTGTTTGGGGCAAAAGATAAACCTTTTTTCAAAAGTTTTATTTCAATGGCAGAGAGTTCATGTTTGGAGAGATTGAATATTTTAACTTCTGTCTGTTTATTTGCTACATTTAATCTAGAAAGTCGTTTCATTTTTTTAAAAAATCTTTTCCTCTTTCCCTCCTCTACACCATTGTCTCTTATATCTCTTCTTTTTTTGTTGGAGTTGGTACTGGATGTAGGGAGAACTCTTTGGGGTTGTGATCTCGCCCTCTCATTTATAAAATAAAGAATTCAGATTTTTTGAGTCATGATGGTATAAATCATTATGTCCATTACTATTACTGGTTATTGGTTCTTTGCTCTTATGATTCCAATCTGAAATAGAACATTCGTGTCTATATGAATTTCTGTTGTATCTCTGCCTAGTATTTCTAAAATTGGATGCATTCTCACTTCTCTGTGTGTAGTGATAATTGTGCTGTTCTTTTTTGTTGTTGTAAGAATTAGTGTTGTGCATTTTATAATCCCTTTTTCTATTTTCCCCTTTATTTCTTTGTATTGATCTAACTACTTTTATTTCTATATTTGTTTTTATTCTTATTTATTTGTTTTTTTTCTCTCTGAGTTTATTCTTGAAAAATTCTTCAGGTGAAAAAGGGAAAGGCACTACTGCTACTCGTCCCTTTTCCTGGATTATTTAGGCAGTGTCTGTTATGTCCTTAAATTCCCTATCTTGTTCATCACTTTCTTGTTTTTATTCATTAGCTAAATCTCTTTGTAGTTTTGCTTTCGTTTTAAGTATTATCTGTTGGTCTAGTTTGTTAGTACACGTTCTGATTTCTTTATCTAGTTGAATGTAATATACATCATCTTTAAATGGTTCTAGTTGTTTAATTTTCTAAAATGTCTGTGTTTAATTTCTCCTAGTTTTCTTCTCTAAATTTGATTACAATTTTTATTAATTTTGTTAAACATTCATCTAGTGTGTACTTCCATTCAGTGAGAAGTTTTATATCTGGAGATATAAGGTATAAGGTGGAGTTTTAAAATAGTTCTCTAAACATTTAATATCATGCCAGTTTTGATCTCTAATCATTTTAATTTCTCTATCCTCCTCAAGAGTTCTTTGGAAAAAAAACTGTTGTTGAAACAGGATCTACTTTTGTACTTGGGAATGTTATTTCCACTGACCATATAATTTACAAATGACAGGTCAGATATGTCCTTCATGTAAAGGGTTGAAAAAGGGTTGGGGAAAAAAAGGAAGGGGAGAATGGCCAAAAAAACTGATACTACAGGGTATAGACACTTGCTAAAAACACTTAAAGTGACAAGGTACAAGATGAGGAGACTAGAGAGACGTGTAAGTGCTAAATATCCCTATATTTGTGTATGTGAAGCTGGCTAAATTAACAAATATGATATAAAGCTGGTGGCAATCAGTCTCTATTCTGCTGTGCTGCTATCTTGGAAAGATCAAAATCTTCTTTATCACTCAAGAAGGTGGTCTTTTGTGAAAAGTCAATGTGGTGTAGAGGTGTAAGACAGCGCTCTCGGGAATATGATGCTTTAGACAAAAGCCAGAAAAGGTGAAAGAAGGAGGCAAAAAGAAAAAGGCAAAATATTATAGTGTGGTATGTTCAATACTATATTGCAGAAAGTACCGGTGATCAAATTCTGCTAACCTGGTCATACCTAAACGTCATGAGGTATATAATCTGCTTTGTTGGGATGTTATCCCCACTGTGTTAAAGGTGTTATGTGTGGCAATCTTCCTTTAAGGAGAGTTATTGGTGGGTTAACAGATGCGGATGTCAGAGAGAGAAATGTATATGGCTTAATATTTTATAAAACACAGTTGAGGATAAAAATAATTATAAAACCAATTTATTCAAATCGAATTAAAATGGTATAAAAATTATGTGTTCCATCAGGGGAACCAGTATTGTGTAAATATTCACACAATCCTATGCATAACCCAAATATGAAGAGGTAAAATTGTAAAATCTCGATCACACAAATAAAAGACTGTATATGATCCGGTAAATTCCGGTGACCATTAAGTTCCGGAGTACACAAAGAAACATACTTTAGAGTTTGTAGATGTCCATTAACAGATAAGAATGACTTTACCCATAATAGGTTTTTTCAAATGTAGTAGGAAAAATTGTGTATGCTGCGAACACACAGATAAAAACAAAGAAAATAACAAGGTGATCGCAGAAGTAAAAGGGAAAAAATGCCTATTAAAACATTTGAGAATTTTAATCAGATATGTAGTATATATTCTTCAGTGCTCATGTGATTTACTTTATGTAGGGCATAAGCTTTTGAAAAAGAGATGCTTGGAACATATCAATATCATAAAAGAGGGAGATCTCAGTTATGGGGTCTCTAAACACTTCACAGAAGTTCATAATAAAATCTTAAAGAATTTGTAATAAAAGTTAGACATGTTCAATGCATAAAAATTTGTTTAGTTTCATTTTGTTTTCATTAGTTAAATAAATAATTTCGTTTCAGGAAATTAGTTTAGTTAAGTTAAAAAAAAATTGTTTTGGCAAATTAGTTAAGTTAAATCTTTTTTCAGATTTGTTCGTTATTTTGGATCCATTCTTAAATTATATTTATTATTCTGAAGTTAACAATAGAATAATGAATATGAATAAAGAATGGATCCGAAAAATGATTTTACTTAACATAAGGAATATGCCGATTCCCAAAACAAAATTACCTAAAAAACCGCAGTCACCCACATTGCCAATGCTAAATAAAGCTAATTATTATTATTATTATTATTATCGGTTATTTTTAGAGCGCCAACAGATTCCGCAACGCTATAAACAAAGGTGGAGTACAACAAAACAATTATAGGGATCAAATGGGTAGAGGGCCCTGCCAAGAGTTGCACTGTTGAAGTTAACTCTTAAGAAGGTAATCTACAAACAGCTGGACTCTTAGGCTTACATGCTAAGGGGGTTCAGGGGATAGCAATGGAGGAGAGGAACTGGTATAAAGTAAGGTTAGCATAGGTTGTATGCATCCCTGAACAGTAGAGTCTTTAGGGAGCACTTGAAGCTTTCAAAACTAGGGGAGAGTCTTGTGGAGCGAGGCAGAGAGTTCCACAAGATGGGAGCCAGTCTGGAGAAGTCCTGTTAATGGGACTGTGATGAGGTAACAAGAGAGGAGGAGAGTAGGAGGTCATGATCAGAGCGAAGGGGACGGGAGGGAGAGTATCTGTAGACAAAGTCTGAGATTTAGGGGGAGCAGTGCAGTTGAGGGCTTTGTATATCAGAGTGAGAATTTTGTGTTTGATCCTAGAGGCAAGAGGAAGCCAGTGAAGGGATTGGCAGAGAGGTGCAGCAGATGAAGAGCGACGTGTAAGGAAGATGAGTCTGGCAGAGGCATTCATTATGGATTGTAAAGGAGCTAGGTGGCAGGTAGGGAGACCAGAGAGGACAGAGTTTCAGTAACCAAGCCGAGAAAGAATGAGAGAGTGGATTAAAATCTTAGTTGTGTCTTGTGTAAGGAAGTGTCCAATTTTAGAGATGATTTAAGGTGGAAGCGGCAGGTTTTAGCCAAGGACTGAATGTGAGGAGTGAAAGAAAGATCTGAGTCAAATAACCCCTAAACCGCCGTCCCCCCACATCATCAACACTAACTAAACTTATTAACCTCTAAACCACCACCCCCCACATCGCCAACATGAACCTGCAGAGGCGGAGCGGTCAGTGGGTGCGAGGAGGTCCATCGGTCTGACGTGCAGTTCCTTTTCATGTAATCGTCCGCCGCACACTGTGTATTCAATGCAAGGTACCCCTTTTATATCCTTTTATATTGGGGTACCATTGCATTCCTATTGGCTGAAAATTTCAAATAAAAAAATTCAAAGTCGAAGATGGAGCTGTCTGGATAAAGATGCTTTGCCACTGGGATAAATGGTCTTTCGCCGGACTTCAGCAACTGTGAGAACCGATTTTGGAGTTAGTTTTTGGGGGTTAGATTAGAGCTTTTATTATTTTCAATGGACTTAAAAAGTGCTGAAGGCCCTTTTAAGGGCAATGCCCATACACATTCCCTTTTCAGGGCAATGGGTAGATTTGTTTTTTTGGTTAGGTTTTTTTTTTTATTTTGTTGGTTTGGGGGGGTGGTAGTTTGTAATGTTAGTGGGTGTTTGTTTTGATTTTTTTGCAAAAGAGCTGTTATCTTTAGGGCAATGCCATACAAAAGACCCTTTTAAGGGCTATTGATAGTTTATCATTGATTAGGGATTTTTTAATTTGAAGTGTTTTCTTTGGAGGGGGGGTTGTAATGCTAGTGGGTGTTTGTTTTGATTTTTTGCAAAAGAGCTGTTAACTTTAGGGCAATGCCCTACAAAAGGACCTTTTAATGGCTATTGATAGATTATTATTTGAAGTGTTTTTTTTTTAAATGGGGTATTAGAATAAGAATATTTTTTATTAAATTTCGTTTGTTAATTTTTGTAATTGTAGTTTTTTTATTTTTTGTAAATTTAGTGTTTATTATTTTTTGTCTTTGTAGTTTAAATTTTTTTGTTATGTTAGGTTTTTTATTTTTAGTAATCTTAGGTTTTTTTATTTTTAGAAATGTAAGTTATTTTAGTTTAAGCTTAGGTTTTATTTTTATTTCACAGGTAAGTTTGTAATTATTTTAACTAGGTAGTTAGTAAATAGCATTATTGTAACTAGCTTAGGTTCTATTATTATTTCACAGGTAAGTTTGTATTTATTTTTAAATAGGTAGTTAGTTAATAATTGTAACTTTAATTTAGGTGTATTTTAATTATGTTAAAGTTAGGTGGTGTTAGGTTTAGGGGTTAATATAGTTTAATTTAGGTAGATGTGATGTGGGGGTCGGCAGTTTAGAGATTAATAGGTTTGGTTAGTGTTGGCGATGTGGGGGGAAGTTTAGGGGTTAATAGGGTTTGTCAGTGTTGGGGAATGGCGATTTAGGGGCTTATAGCTTTATTCAGTGTTTTCAAAATATGAATTAGGAATGGATCAGAAAATTCGGAAAGTAATTTATTTATTTTCTGAATTTTTGTTATGGTGACGATTCGGAAATTCAGATTCATCTGAATCTCTAAATTGGCCAAAATTCGTCCGAAAACTAAATTCGGCCAAAACGAATTGTTTTATAAAAGCTATAGAACAAATACCAGCTTCAAAAGGTCTAAATAGATTGAAAGAATTGAGAAGAAGGGAAACCTTTTGGATTCACCAACTAAAGACTCTTAGACCTCAAGGTTTAAATGTAGACACTGGGCTCCATGTACTAAAGCATCAATTTGCTCGCCGATAGCGTGTCTGATAAACTCGCAAGAACTCACAGTGAGTGAGGCGATGTCCGCTAGCCATATTTACTAAAACATAGAAAAAAAATTGTTGCATATAATTTGCTGCGAGCAACGTCAGATGATTGATACATTTGACACCTCGCTAGTAGGTCAGTGGGTGCGAGGAGGTCCATCGGTCTGACGTGCAGTTCCTTTTCATGTAATCGTCCACCGCACACTGTGTATTCAATGCAAGGTACCCCTTTTATATCCTTTTATATTGGGGTACCATTGCATTCCTATTGGCTGAAAATTTCAAATTAAAAAATTCAATGTCGAAGATGGAGCTGTCTGTATAAAGATGCTTTGCCACTGGGATAAATGGTCTTTCGCCGGACTTCAGCAACTGTGAGAACCGATTTTGGAGTTAGTTTTTGGGGGGTTAGATTAGAGCTTTTATTATTTTCAATGGACTTAAAAAGTGCTGAAGGCCCTTTTAAGGGCAATGCCCATACACATGCCCTTTTCAGGGCAATGGGTAGATTTGTTTTTTTAGTTAGGTTTTTTTTTTATTTTGTTGGTTTGGGGGGGTGGTAGTTTGTAATGTTAGTGGGTTTTTGTTTTGATTTTTTGCAAAAGAGCTGTTATCTTTAGGGCAATGCCCTACAAAAGACCCTTTTAAGGGCTATTGATAGTTTATCATTGATTAGGGATTTTTTAATTTGAAGTGTTTTCTTTGGGGGGGGGGTTGTAATGCTAGTGGGTGTTTGTTTTGATTTTTTGCAAAAGAGCAATGCCCTACAAAATGACCTTTTAATGGCTATTGATAGATTATTATTTGAAGTGTTTTTTTTTTTTAAATGGGGTATTAGAATAAGAATAATTTTTATTAAATTTCGTTTGTTAATTTTTGTAATTGTAGTTTTTTTATTTTTTGTAAATTTAGTGTTTATTATTTTTTGTCTTTGTAGTTTAAATTTTTTTGTTATGTTAGGTTTTTTTTTTTTTAGTAATCTTAGGTTTTTTTATTTTTAGAAATGTAAGTTATTTTAGTTTATGCTTAGGTTTTATTTTTATTTCACAGGTAAGTTTGTAATTATTTTAACTAGGTAGTTAGTAAATAGCATTATTGTAACTAGCTTAGGTTCTATTATTATTTCACAGGTAAGTTTGTATTTATTTTTAAATAGGTAGTTAGTTAATAATTGTAACTTTAATTTAGGTGTATTTTAATTATGTTAAAGTTAGGTGGTGTTAGGTTTAGGGGTTAATATAGTTTAATTTAGGTAGATGTGATGTGGGGGTCGGCAGTTTAGAGATTAATAGGTTTGGTTAGTGTTGGCAATGTTGGGGGAAGTTTAGGGGTTAATAGGGTTTGTCAGTGTCGGGGAATGGCGATTTAGGGGCTTATAGCTTTATTCAGTGTTTTCAAAATATGAATTAGGAATGGATCAGAAAATTCGGAAAGTAATTTATTTATTTTCTGAATTTTTGTTATGGTGACGATTCGGAAATTCAGATTCATCTGAATCTCTAAATTGGCCAAAATTCGTCCGAAAACTAAATTCGGCCAAAACGAATTGTTTTATAAAAGCTATAGAACAAATACCAGCTTCAAAAGGGCTAAATAGATTGAAAGAATTGAGAAGAAGGGAAACCTTTTGGATTCACCAACTAAAGACTCTTAGACCTCAAGGTTTAAATGTAGACACTGGGCTCCATGTACTAAAGCATCAATTTGCTCGCCGATAGCGTGTCTGATAAACTCGCTAGAACTCACAGTGAGTGAGGCGATGTCCGCTAGCCATATTTACTAAAACATAGAAAAAAAATTGTTGCATATAATTTGCTGCGAGCAAAGTCAGATGATTGATACATTTGACACCTCGCTAGTAGCGAATATTGAAATGTACTATTCTGCTGTAGAACTTTTCAGTCAGTTTTGTCCCACAAAATGTCACATTTGTCATAGGAAGGGAATTCAGCATTATATAAAGGCAAACTTTATGAACTAGTTCAGACAATTTATTATTTCAGAGACTTGACGTTCTTAGTTTTTTCTGATTCAAAAATGAAGTATGGCTTGTTCTGAACTGGATTCACACATACATCCAAATCCAAGAATCCACACTTCTCACACCATCAGAACGTGGTTCTTGTTGATATGGTAATGGACTCTTATGAGTTCCTATTCGGATGCCGTGCAAAGCAAAAAGTAAAACCATATAATTAGTGTGTGGTTGTACTTTGTGGTAGAAAGTGTTAAGTAACCATACACAGGATATGCTAAGTGTTACAATCTAGCAATGTTACAATACCAACAAGACCCAAAAAATAAAAATAGAAAATATTTTTTTAAAAAGATTTCACTGTTAGAATTGGATATCTTTGTATCTCTTTTAGGATGTCTTTCCAATATAGCACAATGTAATCTTATTAGAGTCACTAGTAGCAAAATCTCTTGTGTCTTTGTATAAAACATTTTTTCAAATGTATACCACCAATATTGATGTTTTTTTTAGCCGTTAGCCAAATCCCACTCCAGTCGCTCTGATCTTTTAATTAGATCATGTTGTGATCGTGTAATGGAGCCGTTATGTAGATACCTCTTATGGTGATATTAATCTCACTTCAAGGACAAAGTTTGTACAATATACAATAAGTAGAATGTACCTGTATAGTTGTTTGATGTCAGTATAAGTTAGTCAGTACCTTACCCATCCATATATTGGAATACTGCTGTTCCTTCAGAGGATACCTGTCTCAGTGAATCCGTCCATGTGACCAATGGCGTCTGACGTCACAGACGTTATTCACTCTTTAGCGATGTGAGTAGATTTTTGCTACTTGCCAGTATGCAAAAATGACGATGTAAACCTGTAATCCTGCACTTAGTGCTCTGCACGCAGGGATGTTATTTCTGATGTTTTGTAGATGTTCAAATTCCAACTCAAATTGGATTGTTAAATTGAAAAGATAAAGGTTAACTCAAGTTAGATTCAAAGTTAGTGGATTGCAATAAAAGCAATAAATCAAATGATTTATCAAGATGTTAGTGGCATGCAGCAAACTTCCTTATAACTAGTGTCTCCGTTTATTATTGGAAGAGACATAACTGGTTGCTCCCAAAGATTCTCATTAAAGTGGTATTGACTTATTGGAAGTTTATAAGGTGGTATAATAAGAATCTTTGGGAGCAACCAATTATGTCTCTACCAATAATAAACAGAGACACTAGTTATAAGGAAGTTTGCTGCATAATAAGATTACATTGTGCTATATTGGAGATACTTCCTAAAAGAGATACAAATATATCCAATTCTAACAGTGAAATCTTTTTTAAAAAATATTTTCTATTTTTATTTTTTGGGTCTTGTTGGTATTGTAACATTGCTAGATTGTAATACTTAGCATATCCTGTGTATGGTTAATTAACACTTTCTACCACAAAGTGCAACCACACACTAATTATATGGTTTTACCTTTTTCCTATAAATATAGGTCAACCTACGTTTAAGGGAGATGTACCATTTTTTATACTCATTGAAAGTTTTTTTATAATTAAAGTATTTTTATATTTAGAAAGTGTCGATATCTTTAGCCATAGACGCTCTCTCTATAGAGTTTTCCGTGCATAACCGTTTGTTTAGTTGTCTCTTAGTGAGGTGTTTGATATTGTCTCCTAAGAGCAACACTATTACTTATTACTCAGAGTATAAGTTATGCTGTAAGTGTCCAGGGTCCAGGAAAAAAAGACATTGACCAGATCAAGAAGAGGTACAATGATATAAAAATATTCGCCAAAGCTAAATTGGCAAAGGAAAAAAATTCAGCACGTGCAACAGGCGGAGGACCAGCATAAGTCGACAATCTTAATGATTACGAGAAGAAGCTGGTCCAGTGTTTAGGCCCAGAGGTCATTAGCGAGATTACAGATGTGACAGTGACCTGCAAAGTATAATTTTTTATTAATTTGATTACCTCTTAACTTTCAAATAGTATATTTACATGTTATTCAGCTTCTGGTTACCTTGTACTAGTATATTAGTGCCTCTATGGCTAACAAGATTGACAGTTGAGTAACAATTGAAGTCTGTTGACCTTCTTTTATATCACTTGTAGGCTTATTTCTTATAGCTCCTATTGTTTACTATTGTGCTCGCCACCTAAATTCTGGCGACGGATAATTTACGAGGTTGACGCATAAAAAGTATCCGGTGGATAAAAAGATTGTTTAGTAATTATTGATTTTTGTGAGAGAAGCAAAAAAAACTGTTGTATAATACAATACAAAATAATAGCGCTGTAAGATCTAGAATATATGCACATTAATATACACAGTGATATGCAAATATAACTTAGCAATAATGCATTTAGAGAATTATAGTATATTATATATGCCAAGTACATTGTTTTTTGTGAGATCTATGTCAAGCAAGGAGTTTATGCTACAAAAAATGGTCGATAAAAGAGGTGCGGACAAGTTCACTCACTACTTGTATATGTAATTATTGTACAGATTTGAATGCTTAGTATATCCGATTTTCTATAAGCATGCTTAAATTAACGTAACGTGGAAAAGCTGAAAAAACACCTCGCTGACAGCTTAGTACATGGAGCCCACTTACTTAGTTGCCTTTTTGTAGTTCAGTTACATTTCAGTTTAGATCTTATTTCCAGAATAATGATCTCGTACTATGTATAGGTAATCTATGTTCAGATTCATCTGATAAATGAGGAGGGTTTTTTTTTTTAGTGTAGTATATTGGGAGTTAAATTTAATTCCAATTTTAAGTTCATATTGTTATTTCTGGAATCTCAGTCTTGCATAAGTATGAACCATCTCTTAATCGCTTTTAATTAATCTTTTTTAGCTTCTTCAAAACTTTCTCATTGTTATATTCTTTAAACATATTTTCATACGTATCTATACATAGATTTTCTACAAAACCCCTTAACTATTTGAAATATTGGGAATTTAAAGAATTCTTTATTTCCTATGAGTTTAAAGAAGTTTTTATGTGTAACATTCAAATGCAAATACATAGGCCTAGATTTAGAGTTCGGCGGTAAAAGGGCTGTTAACGCTCCGCGGGCTTTTTTCTGGCCGCACCATAAATTTAACTCTGGTATCGAGAGTTAAAACAAATGCTGCGTTAGGCTCCAAAAAAGGAGCGTAGAGCATTTTTACCGCAAATGCAACTCTCGATACCAGAGTTGCTTACGGACGCGGCCAGCCTCAAAAACGTGCTCGTGCACGATTCTCCCATAGGAAACAATGGGACTGTTTGAGCTGAAAAAAAACCTAACACCTGCAAAAAAGCAGCGTTCAGCTCCTAACGCAGCCCCATTGTTTCCTATGGGGAAACACTTCCTACGTCTGCACCTAACACTCTAACATGTACCCCGAGTCTAAACACCCCTACCCTTACACTTATTAACCCCTAATCTGCCGCCCCCGCTATCGCTGACCCCTGCATTACAGTTTTAACCCCTAATCTTCCGCTCCGTAAACCGCCGCAACCTACGTTATCCCTATGTACCCCTAATCAGCTGCCCTAACATCGCCGACCCCTATGTTATATTTATTAACCCCTAATCTGCCCCCCACAACGTCGCCGACACCTGCCTACACTTATTAACCCCTAATCTGCCGAGCGGACCTGAGCGCTACTATAATAAAGTTATTAACCCCTAATCCGTCTCACTAACCCTATCATAAATAGTATTAACCCCTAATCTGCCCTCCCTAACATCGCCGACACCTACCTTCAATTATTAACCCCTAATCTTCCGATCGGAGCTCACCGCTATTCTAATAAATGTATTAACCCCTAAAGCTAAGTCTAACCCTAACACTAACACCCCCCTAAGTTAAATATAATTTTTATCTAACGAAATAAATTAACTCTTATTAAATAAATGATTCCTATTTAAAGCTAAATACTTACCTGTAAAATACATCCTAATATAGCTAAAATATAAATTATAATTATATTATAGCTATTTTAGGATTAATATTTATTTTACAGGTAACTTTGTAATTATTTTAACCAGGTACAATAGCTATTAAATAGTTAAGAACTATTTAATAGTTACCTAGTTAAAATAATAACAAAATTACCTGTAAAATAAGTCCTAACCTAAGATATAATTAAACCTACCACTACCCTATCAATAAAATAATTAAATAAACTACCTACAATTACCTACAATTAACCTAACACTACACTATCAATAAATTAATTAAACACAATTCCTACAAATAAATACAATTAAATAAACTAGCTAAAGTACAAAAAATAAAAAAGATCTAAGTTACAGAAAATAAAAAAATATTTACAAACATAAGAAAAATATTACAACAATTTTAAACTAATTACACCTACTCTAAGCCCCCTAATAAAATAACAAAGCCCCCCAAAATAAAAAATTCCCTACCCTATTCTAAATTAAAAAAGTTACAAGCTCTTTTACCTTACCAGCCCTGAACAGGGCCCTTTGCGGGGCATGCCCCAAGAATTTCAGCTCTTTTGCCTGTAAAAGAATAAATACAATACCCCCCCCCCCCCAACATTACAACCCACCACCCACATACCCCTAATCTAACCCAAACCCCCCTTAAATAAACCTAACACTAAGCCCCTGAAGATCTTCCTACCTTGTCTTCACCATACCAGGTTCACCGATCCGTCCTGAAGAGCTCCTCCGATGTCCTGATCCAAGCCCAAGCGGGGGCTGAAGAGGTCCATGATCCGGTCAAAGTCTTCATCCAAGCGGGGCAGAAGAGGATCTTCCATCCGATTGAAGTCATCATCCAGGCGGCATCTTCGATCTTCTTCCATCCGGAGCGAAGAGGCAGGATCCTGAAGACATCCAGCGCGGAACATCCATCCGGACCGACGACTGAACGACGAATGACTGTTCCTTTAAGGGACGTCATCCAAGATGGCGTCCCTCGAATTCCGATTGGCTGATAGGATTCTATCAGCCAATCGGAATTAAGGTAGGAATTTTCTGATTGGCTGATGGAATCAGCCAATCAGAATCTAGTTCAATCCGATTAGCCGATCCAATCAGCCAATCAGATTGAGCTCGCATTCTATTGGCTGATCGGAACAGCCAATAGAATGCGAGCTCAATCTGATTGGCTGATTGGATCAGCCAATCGGATTGAACTTGATTCTGATTGGCTGATTCCATCAGCCAATCAGAAAATTCCTACCTTAATTCCGATTGGCTGATAGAATCCTATCAGCCAATCGGAATTCGAGGGACGCCATCTTGGATGACGTCCCTTAAAGGAACAGTCATTCGTCGTTCAGTCGTCGGTCCGGATGGATGTTCCGCGCTGGATGTCTTCAGGATCCTGCCTCTTCGCTCCGGATGGAAGAAGATCGAAGATGCCGCCTGGATGATGACTTCAATCGGATGGAAGATCCTCTTCTGCCCCGCTTGGATGAAGACTTTGACCGGATCATGGACCTCTTCAGCCCCCGCTTGGGCTTGGATCAGGACATCGGAGGAGCTCTTCAGGACGGATCGGTGAACCTGGTATGGTGAAGACAAGGTAGGAAGATCTTCAGGGGCTTAGTGTTAGGTTTATTTAAGGGGGGTTTGGGTTAGATTAGGGGTATGTGGGTGGTGGGTTGTAATGTTGGGGGGGGGGGGGTATTGTATTTATTCTTTTACAGGCAAAAGAGCTGAAATTCTTGGGGCATGCCCCGCAAAGGGCCCTGTTCAGGGCTGGTAAGGTAAAAGAGCTTGTAACTTTTTTAATTTAGAATAGGGTAGGGAATTTTTTATTTTGGGGGGCTTTGTTATTTTATTAGGGGGCTTAGAGTAGGTGTAATTAGTTTAAAATTGTTGTAATATTTTTCTTATGTTTGTAAATATTTTTTTATTTTCTGTAACTTAGATCTTTTTTATTTTTTGTACTTTAGCTAGTTTATTTAATTGTATTTATTTGTAGGAATTGTGTTTAATTAATTTATTGATAGTGTAGTGTTAGGTTAATTGTAGGTAATTGTAGGTAGTTTATTTAATTATTTTATTGATAGGGTAGTGGTAGGTTTAATTATATCTTAGGTTAGGACTTATTTTACAGGTAATTTTGTTATTATTTTAACTAGGTAACTATTAAATAGTTCTTAACTATTTAATAGCTATTGTACCTGGTTAAAATAATTACAAAGTTACCTGTAAAATAAATATTAATCCTAAAATAGCTATAATATAATTATAATTTATATTTTAGCTATATTAGGATGTATTTTACAGGTAAGTATTTAGCTTTAAATAGGAATCATTTATTTAATAAGAGTTAATTTATTTCGTTAGATAAAAATTATATTTAACTTAGGGGGGTGTTAGTGTTAGGGTTAGACTTAGCTTTAGGGGTTAATACATTTATTAGAATAGCGGTGAGCTCCGGTCGGCAGATTAGGGGTTAATAATTGAAGTTAGGTGTCGGCGATGTTAGGGAGGGCAGATTAGGGGTTAATACTATTTATGATAGGGTTAGTGAGGCGGATTAGGGGTTAATAACTTTATTATAGTAGCGCTCAGGTCCGCTCGGCAGATTAGGGGTTAATAAGTGTAGGCAGGTGTCGGCGACGTTGAGGGGGGCAGATTAGGGGTTAATAAATATAATATAGGGGTCGGCGGTGTTAGGGGTAGCAGATTAGGGGTACATAGGGATAACGTAGGTGGCGGCGATTTGCGGTCGGAAGATTAGGGGTTAATTATTTTAAGTAGCTTGCGGCGACGTTGTGGGGGCAAGTTAGGGGTTAAGAAATATAATATAGGGGTCGGCGGGGTTAGGGGCAGCAGATTAGGGGTACATAAGTATAACGTAGGTGGCGGTCGGCAGATTAGGGGTTAAAAATTTTAATCGAGTGGCGGCGATGTGGGGGGAGCTCGGTTTAGGGGTACATAGGTAGTTTATGGGTGTTAGTGTACTTTAGGGTACAGTAGTTAAGAGCTTTATAAACCGGCGTTAGCCAGAAAGCTCTTAACTCCTGCTATTTTCAGGCGGCTGGAATCTTGTCGTTAGAGCTCTAACGCTCACTGCAGAAACGACTCTAAATACCGGCGTTAGAAAGATCCCATTGAAAAGATAGGCTACGCAAATGGCGTAGGGGGATCTGCGGTATGGAAAAGTCGCGGCTGCAAAGTGAGCGTTAGACCCTTTAATCACTGACTCCAAATACCAGCGGGCGGCCAAAACCAGCGTTAGGAGCCTCTAACGCTGGTTTTGACGGCTACCGCCGAACTCTAAATCTAGGCCATAGTATCTGGTGCAAAACATTAAATAATACACCTTTGGTGTTAGCCGTCAAAAGCAGCGTTAAGGGGTCCTAACGCTGCTTTTTACCGCCCGCTGGTATTTAGAGTCAGGCAGGAAAGGGTCTACCGCTCACTTTCTTTCCGCGACTCCAGGCTACCGCAGATCCCCTTACGTCAATTGCGTATCCTATGTTTTCAATGGGATTTGCCTAACGCTGGTATTTGGAGTCTTGGAAGAAGTGAGCGGTAGAGGCTCTACCGACAAGACTCCTACCGCCATAAAAAGTCAGTAGTTAAGAGCTTTATGGGCTAACACCGGAACATAAAGCTCCTAACTACAGTGCTATAAAGTACACTAACACCCATAAACTACCTATGAACCCCAAAATCGAGCCCCCCCACATCGCCAACCCTCTAATAATTTTTTTTAACCCCTAATCTGCCGACCGGACCCCGCCGGCACCTACATTATAGCTATGAACCCCTAATCTACTGCCCCTAACATCGCCGGCACCTATATTATATTTATTACCCCCTAATCTGCCCCCCAACGTTGCCGCCACCTACCTACACTTATTAACCCCTAATCTGTGGACCGGACCTCGCTGCCACTATAATAAAGTTATTAACCCCTAAACCTAACTCTAACCCTAACCCTAACACCCCCCTAAATTAAATATAATTTTAATTAAACTAAATAATATTCCTATAATTAAATAAATGATTCCTATTTAAAACTAAATACTTACCTAGAAAATAAACCCTAATATAGCTACAATATTACTAATAATTACATTGTAGCTATTTTAGGATTTATATTTATTTTACAGGCAACTTTGTATTTATTTTAACTAGGCACAATAGCTATTAAATAGTTAATAACCATTTAAAAGCTACCTAGTTAAAATAAGTACAAAATTACCTGTAAAATAAATCCTAACCTAAGTTACAAATACAACTAACACTACACCATCATTAAATTAATTAAATAAATTAACTACAATTAGCTAAACTAAAATACAATTAAATAAACTAATCTATAATACAAAAAAACACTAAATTACAAGAAATAATAAAAAATTACAAGAAGTTTAAACTAATTACACCTAATCTATGCCCCCTTATAAAATAAAAAATCCCCCCAAAATAAAAAAATGCCCCACCCTATTCTAAATTACAAAAGTAATCAGCTCTTTTATTAGCCCTTAAAGGGGCTAATAAAGGGCTTTTTGCAGGGCATTGCCCCAAAATAATCAGCTCTTTTACCTGTAAAAAAAAATACAACCCCCCCAACATTAACACACAAACCCCCCTTAAAAAAACCTAACGCTAACCCCCTGAAGATCTCCCTACCTTGAGTCGTCTTCACTCAGCTGAGCCGAATTCTTCATCCAAGGTGCGCAGAGGAGGTCTTTCAGCCGGTAGAAGTCTTCATCCAGGCGGCATCTTCAATCTTCATCCATCCGGAGCAGAGCCATATTCCAAGGAGCCGACGCAGAGCCATCCTCTTCATCCGGAGTCTTCGAACACAATGACGGTACCTTTAAGTGACATCATCCAAGATGGCATCCCTTCAATTCCAATTGGCTGATAGGATTCTATCAGCCAATCAGAATTAAGGTAGGAAAAATCTGATTGGCTGATCAATAGAATGCAAGCTCAATACGATTGGCTGATTGGATCAGCCAATCGAATTGAACTTCAATCTGATTGGCTGATTGTATCAGCCAATCAGATTTTTCCTACCTTAATTTCGATTGGCTGATAGAATCCTATCAGCCAATCGGAATTGAAGGGACGCCATCTTGGATGACATCACTTAAAGATACCGTCATTGTGTTTGAAGACTCCGGATGAAGAGGATGGCTCCGCGTCGGCTCCTTGGAAGATGGCTCCGCTCCGCTCCGGATGAATGAAGATTGAAGACGCCGCATGGATGAAGACTTCTACCGGATGAAGGACCTCCTCTGCGCACCTTGGATTAAGAATTCGGCTCGGCTGAGTGAAGACGACTCAAAGTAGGGATATCTTTAGGGGGTTAGCGTTAGTTTTTTTTACGGGGGGGGGTTTGGGGGGGTTAGAGTAGGGGTGTGTGGGTTTTAATGTTGGGGGGGTTGTATTTTTTTTTTACAGGTAAAAGAGCTGATTACTTTGGGGCAATGCCCCGCAAAAAGCCCTTTTAAGGGCTGGTAAAAGAGCTGATTACTTTTGTATTTTAGAATAGGGTAGGGCTTTTTTATTTTGGGGGGATTTTTTATTTTATTAGGGGGCTTAGATTATGTGTAATTAGTTTAAACTTCTTGTAATTTTTTTTTTTTTTTTTTTAATTTAGTGTTTGTTTGTTTTTGTATTATAGATTTGTTTATTTAATTGTATTTTAGTTTAGCTAATTGTAGTTAATTTATTAATTAATTTAATGATAGTGTAGTGTTAGGTGTATTTGTAACTTAGGTTAGGATTTATTTTACAGGTAATTTTGAACTTATTTTAACTAGGTAGCTATTAAATAGTTCTTAACTATTTAATAGCTATTATACCTAGTTAAAATAAATACAAAGTTGCCTGTAAATTAAATATAAATCCTAAAATAGCTACAATGTAATTATTAGTTATATTGTAGCTATATTAGGGTTTATTTTCTAGGTAATTATTTAGTTTTAAATAGGAATAATTTATTTAATTATAGGAATATTATTTTGTTTAATTAAAATTATATTTAACTTAGGGGGGTGTTAAGGTTAGGGATAGAGTTAGGTTTAGGGGTTAATAACTTTATTATAGTAGCGGCAATGTTGCGGGCGGGATATTAGGGCTTAATAATTGTAGGTAGGTGGCGGCGATGTTAGGGAGAGAAGATTAGGGGTTAATAAAATTTATTATAGTGTTTACAAGGCGGGAGTGCGGCGGTTTAGGGGTTAATACATTTATTATAGTGGTGACGAGGTCCGGTTGGCAGATTAGGGGTTAATAAATAGTGTAGGTAGGTGGCGGCGACGTTGGGGGGGGCAGGAGCAGCAGATTAGGAGTTAATAATATAATGCAGGTATCAGCGATAGTGGGGGCGGCAGATTAGGGGTTAATAAGTGTAAGGCTAGGGGTGTTTAGACTCGGGGTTCATGTTAGGGTGTTAGGTGCAGACTTAGAGAGTGTTTCCCCATAGGAAACAATGGGGTTGTGCTAGGAGCTGAACGCTGCTTTTTTGCAGGTGTTAGGTTTTTTTCCAGCCAGCTCAGCCCCATTGTATCCTATGGGGATATCGTGCACGAGCACGTTTCTCCAGCTTACCGCTGCCGTAGGCAACGCTGGTATTGAGAGTTGAAGGGAAGGTAAATTATGCTCAACGCTCCCTTTTCTGAGCCTAACGCAGCCACTCAGACAACTCTAAATACCAGCGTTGTCTTAAGGGTGCGCTGGAAAAAAAGCAGCGTTAGCTACGCAGGTCTTTACCAACAAAACTCTAAATCTAGGCGCTAGTTTCAATTAAAGTTAACGCCTTCCCTTTCCAAGGTAAATAAAAGGTTTATGGAGGAGGATGGCAATGGATTGCCCTCTGACAAAGTGAATGAGTTCACAAAACATGTAAGGGCAGAGCTATGCAGCTGTGACATCACATCCGGATTTGCGACCCTCAGGAACAGAGTCCTACACCGGAGCTGCTCCTTGCAGACTTTCCTTTCATCTCCTCCATGGATTTGTGAAACCGGGAGATAATGAACATCTACACACTTTAAAGTATTTTTGCACTTTAATGTTTCTTTGTGTACTCCTGGACTTAATGGTCACCGGGATTTACCGGATCATATACAGTCTTTTATTTGTGTGATCGAGACTTTACAGTTTTACCTCAGCATATGTGGGTTACGCCTAGGATTGTGTGAATATTTGCACATTACCGGTTCCCTTGGTGGAACACATCATTTTTATACCATTTAATTAGATTTGAATAAATTGGTTTTATAATTATTTTTAACCTCAACTCTGTTTTATAAAATATTCAGCCATATACATTTCTATCTCCGACATCCGCATCTGTTCACATACTGAGACATTTCTCCTTAAAGGAGGATTGCCACAAATACCCCCTTTAACACAGTGGGCATAACATCCCCACAACATATTGATATTTCTGGGATCTGCATTAGTATGAACCGTCTCTTAATCGCTTTTAATTCCTCTTTTTTAGCTTCTTCAAAACTTTCTCATTGTTATATTATTTTAACATATCTTCATACGTATGCAAACATAGATTTTCTACAAAACTCCTTTACTATTTGAAAGATTGGAAATTTAAAGAATTCTTTATTTCCTATGAGTTAAAATTAGTTTTTATGTATAACTCACAAATTCATATACATAGTATCTGGTACAAAACATGAAATAATACACATAGTTTCAATCCATACTTTTATATCCAAGTAAACACCTCCCCATTCCAAAAAACGGTCAAAATTATATGCGCTTATGTACTGACCAAAAATATTAAATGATATCTCAATATGTTATAAATAAATATTTCAAATAGTGTATTGTTAGTTGTCTATGTTCAATAAAATTACAATATATGATATAGAGAATTTAAAAACTTGAACAGATGATGAATATGAATGAAGTTAAAAAATTTCAATATAAAAAAAATAAATAATAATAATTGATGAAAAATAAAATCACACAAGTCCCACTATCTTCTGTTGGGAATTTGTGCACAACATATATGTCACATGTATACAATGAAAGCCAGAGAAATGCTTAGTTGCTACTTTGCATTTATAGACTGTACTGAGGCTTAATGTCGTTTGTCTTTTTAAAGTCCCAGGATCCTGATATGGATTTGTGTTGGAAAGAAAAAAAGTACCTTAAATTTCAAGGTCAGAGAGCACTTCTATGTTTTATGGTCGCTCCTAGTTTGTAGTGAGACAGTATTCAGTCGAGTGAAGCTGAAGCAATTGGATTTCTATTGCAGTGCCACTGGAGTGCCGCCTGATCACAGCCAGCAATTAGGGATGGGCGAATGTTTCGCAACATTCGAAAAACGGCACGAATTTTAACACATTCGTTCGTTCGAATCGAATTTCGAATGTTTACATAACATTCGATTTTCGAATGTTCGATTTCGAATTTTACGATTACATTCGAAAATATTCGAATTCGAAAAATTCGAATTTAGGTTGTAATAGTATTTCTAATGCTTTTTCTTTAAATGTAATATTCGAAATATGCAATATTCGAATTCGAAAAATTCGAATTTAGATTGTAATAGTATTTCTAATGCTTTTTCTTTAAATGTAATATTCGAATTATGCAATATTCGAATTCGAAAAATTCGAATTTAGATTGTAATAGTATTTCTAATGCTTTTTCTTTAAATGTAATATTCGAATTATGCAATATTCGAATTCGAAAAATTCGAATTTAGATTGTAATAGTATTTCTAATGCTTTTTCTTTAAATGTAATATTCGAATTATGCAATATTCGAATTTGAAAAATTCGAATTTGGATTGTAATAGTATTTCTAATGCTTTTTCTTTAAATGTAATATTCGAATTATGCAATACGTGTATTCGAATTCGAAAAATTCGAATTTAGATTGTAATAGTATTTCTAATGCTTTTAAATGTAATATTCGAATTATGCAATATTCGAATTCGAAAAATTCGAATTTATATTCGAATTCGAAAAATTCGAATTTATATTCGAATTCGAAAAATTCGAATTTATGTTTGTAATAGTATTTGTAATGCTTTCTTTAAATGTAATATTCGAATTATGCAATATTCTATATGGAAACATTCGAAATGATATATTTGTATCTATTATGTATCAATTTACTAAATTCCCACCCTACCACATGAACTATTGAACTTCTGAATAGTATTTGTTAAATAGAATGTTAAATTCGAAATTTCGAATGTGGACATTCGATATAATTATAAACATTCGAATTTGAAAGTGACATTCGAAAACTGTAAATAACATTCGATTTTCGAATTTTTAAGAATATTCGTTCTTATCGACATTCGAATTTAGAATTCGAATTTCGGTAATAACATTCGTTCTACATTCGAAATTCGAAAATTTACACATTCGCCCATCCCTACCAGCAATCCCACTGGTCTCGGTTCGAATGCGGTTACATGTAATCGAAGAAAAGACAGGCGCACAAGGCACAATTCAAGTGTAGAGATTTATTATAAAGATGAGACACACGGATAAAATTACACTTACTAGATTAAAAAGAAAGTTCTGCATTAAAGGGTACACACTCTTGGGATTTTTGCAACTCCTGTAGTACCAGGGAAAAGATGGTCCCACTCCTCACGGTTCCAGGCAAGAGCAATTGGGCGGTGGTGTTCTGGATCCTGCCACCCAAGTGTTTGTCAAGCTGGTGCAAACAGTTCTCTTTTACTGCTTTCCCACTGTTCCTGGCTTAGTCGCCTGATGCATTTCCCCCGACTCCGCCTGTTTGTTTTAAAGGCGTATCAGCCAATCAAATTAGGGGTGTGCGGTGATTGACCAATCATCAGTCAGAGGTGTGAGCGCACATGAAATGTCCCGGATTGGGGATGGTTACTTGTATCTATGCATTGTGTTAATCTTAACCACAGCGTCTATGCACTATTATATACAGAGATCACATAAACATCAAGATAAAAACAAACTTGATACATATAATTGATACAGCTCAAAACAGATTAAAATTTGCCGAACTGCTAGAAAATAAACATTATTATGATTGCAAGATATAGGATATATTGAAACATATTATGTCTATATAAAAAGAGTTACATTGTATGTTGGTAATAGGACCCACAGCCGAATATTGGTGACTGCAAAATGGGCTAATGCTTATCATTTGCCAGTAACATAAAGCCGAAAAAGATCCCTATTGCACTAAATTTTATGTTAAAGCTATAGAGGATGTTTTTTTCTTTTTCCCTTTGTTTATCTGACAGGTAACCCTAATGTGAATTTTATATTCACTGTGCAGTAAACCTGATCTGAGGCATATACGGATAAGCTATGCTTAATTTTAATTTAAGAGAGAAGGCATAGCGATACAATGGATATTTAAATTTCCATCCATGTTTGCTTATGGCAAGATTTTTAGCAGAAGAAAAAATTGAGCTAGATTTAATGTGCCTGAAAAATTAAATAAAATAAAATTGAAAGTTTTTCTGCTTAATTTGCAAATTAATGAATATATTAAATCTGAATAAATAAAACCTAGTGACTGTATCATACAATAGATGCAAATAAAAAGGATTTCATGTCAATATGATCCTATTAACTAAATCTACGGACATAATGTTTATACATAAAATTAATGCTGACTTAAAATATGATGCTGTGGTACAAATAGCAAAACAATCTATAAGTTGCTATGTTCTTATTATATAAATTCATTCAAATAACTTTATTTTGAGGTGAATACATTTTCTTATGATTTCACTTTGTTGATTAACAAAGGATACCCTAAAAAACAAGGTTATCCAAAAAAAAAAACTGATTTGATTTCAAATGTATGTTATAGTTACATTGATTTGGTGAGATTGATTAAAAAGATTTTTTTTTTTTTTTTTTAGAATCAAAGTTTTTTATTGAGGAATACCAGATATACAAAGGTATCATACAATAGACATTATACATAGGATTAAAACATGTCACTTCTGGGGCTTTGTCAAGCCATTAACCTCTAGCATAACATGGTGTAACCACATTCTGGCATTACCTCTTTTTCGTTTTGTTTCCTATGTTATAACACAGAAAGAAGAAAAAAAAAACCATTCACAGTTTAAATATCCATAACAACTCGTACGTCCTATAGTATGGTAGACTAAATATAACATAAAGATGTATTTGGATTCTAGATAGACAAAAAAGTGATATAAGAAAAACTTATAACAATATATTGACCATTGCGGATAAACACCGCTTATTTGTTCACTTACAGTAAGGGTGAACAGTATTTAAAGGTGAGGGCGGGGGGGGCGGAGCCATAAGTTATATTGGAGCCGACAGGCCTCCCAAGTTATTATCATGATGGCTGATCTTTATAAGTATGCTTAAGTGGAAACCTGATAAAAGTCCCTGGGCTTTTCTACATAAAATGAGTAAGATTTCTGGAGCAGTTATTCTCAAAGAGGGGTATTAGGATTTATGCACTCTGAGATATAAGACAAATGATAGCATACTTGGTATAGAATGAGATATAGGGAGCTTCCAGATGAGCTCCTCTCCTGGGGAGATGCCACAACAGGCAAAAAGGGAAAAGGGGGTAGGGGTATGACCCGCAGGCAACAAGTACCGGCGGGAAAGGGAGGAGAGGAGCCTAACTATAATAAATGATGCGCTCTAGTAATGAGGTAATGCTGTATCCAAAACTACATACCTACCACATCCGGGTTTCTATACACAAAAAGAGCTTTAACTATCTATAATATAAACTATCATTATGTAAGGAACAAAACTTAATGTTAAAGTTGGAAAATGTAAGAATAGGATATAGCAGGGGCTTTGCATAAGACATAATAATATGGAAATGAACTCCATTGTATATTGCGCCTGCCTGGAGCTTAATAGTAAGACCTTACGTTAACATTAGGGAACTTAAGCAAGTAATATATTATTTCCTATTACCCAGCCTGCAGCGCAGATCTGTGTGTAGTACACCTAACATAAACTAAGTCGAATCTGTACTGGCTACCAGAATTCTATAACTGAGCAGTTGAGATAAGGCTAAAGCTAACACTCCTAGTAGTATGGAATTAAGTTATTGACATCAGATTTTGAGGGATAAATGTTAAAGAAGTATATGTGCTATGATACAAGGTCTTACAAGGCAATCTGTGCAAACTGACAAACATTGTGGAAGCCTTAACAACCTCAGCTGTATACATTGTTTGACCGTATAGATACGAGTATGTTATTTGCTATGCTCTTTACTAGTCAGGGTGAGGTGACAATAGAGGGACATACCAACAACGGTACAAAACCTAGGGCACCAGGATGTGAAGTAAAATTAGGTAATAGCACAAAGGAAATAAACATATTATAACATTGATTGGACATTCAAACTGGAATGCATAGTCAAGAGATAGCTAAAGTAGCAAGCAACCACATATTTTCTGTAATGTGATACAACAGGTATCATAAGAAGACGAATAACAAGGGGGGTTAATATTGAACCAGTCTGCTTGCAGGGCTAGCGACCCTATACCAACACTACAGCCCAGAGAGTTAACTCCTAAAGCGAACATAGGGGGCGAACTATAGCTAGATGACTGCGCCCATATGCAGGACATATTATAGGTATGTGTAAATTGTATGTGAGAATATCTGCTAGCATCTGGGTAATTCTAGTTGCTAAACCCTTGTAAGTTAGAAGTATAGGACTGCATATATGTCACTAAGTTATACACTGAGCTGGAGGTAATACTAGACATTCATAGGCTAGCTGGGGGTTATCAGGCTAACATCATTCAACTAATAAACAGTATCAATACATATAACGCTGCCTATGTGGATAGTGGTGAGCACATATGAGTCAATGTCAGACTGATTCAGCAATAAGGCTGTAAAACATTGAGGGCAATAAAGTACATGGGGGGCAGTAACTACAAATCTAAAGATAGAACACATTAACAATAAAACCAATGCAAATTAACAGCTAATGAAATATAAGGCTTGTAAGCCAATGGAAGCCAATTTTCTCCTTTTTTTTTTTCCCTCTCTTTTTTTGAGGTATTGGGACCGCTTTTACTGCATATCACTTTATACCCATTCAGACAATTCTCTAAGTATTATGATATAGAAAAACAATACTGAAATACATGCAAACTTATAGGCAAGCTGTCAGGCTAACCCACTCCTAAATGCTAAGTGGTACATTCATATAACCCTAACGGCATAATCAAAAAGCAGCATAAAAATACAGAACATTGGGAGAACTGTGGGTTAATAATGTTGTGCTGGTGCTGACCAAATAACTCCAGCAAAATAAATAGTCCAGTCTCTTATATAGGGTACTAGAATTTGTATGCCCCTTATAGAACAGGTCTTACATGACATCTGTATAGATTCAAATGGGTACATAATCTACAAATAATACTCTAGTAGTGGGCCCTCATCATAAATCCTACGGGAGTCAGTCATATGGCCAAATAAAGGGATACTTAGGGGCAAACAATAGGTATGCAAGAGAGAGTATCATATTAGCCTATGCCAGCTTTAGTATAGGAGGAGGGAGACGGTATATAAGTGCAATCTTTGCTCCATGGGCAGAAATCAGTCTCAACATTTTGGTTGGTAGCAGGTAATCTATGCAGGAATTTAACTTCCGAAAGTCCACCACCCTTAGCTTCAGTATCGCATATGAGGCTGGAGTTCTGTTTGGCATATGCAGTGCATATTTGACCTGGTAGCATTGCACGAGAATTTAGGCGTGCCCATGCCGTTAGTGTGCTTGACTCAGGAGGCTGATCAAAGGGCTCAGCTATCTGATGCATTAGCGATCTCTCTGCATTGATCGCCTGCTGCGCACTAGGTTTAGCAGTGACCCACTGGGATTCAGCCTCATCCTCCTCGGGTGTTACACCGGAGCTGCGACTAGTAGCTCTCTCTTGTTCCGTAGGTATGATGTCATCCTCCCCACTAGCTGTTAGCATGTCAACCTTTGCAAATGCATGCCGTATTAGAACCGTAAGGAAGCCGAACTGCACACACATTTTCTGCTCCAAGGCTGCCAATAAATCACATACGGACTTGTCAGCTTCTTCCATGCTCAAAGGCGCAGCAAACAATCGCATTGTAATTGTATATGTTTAAAACCGGAAGTCTGGATGGGATGTGAGGATTATAGAAATAGGCCGTCACTTGGGAACGTAGTATTGAATATCCGCTCACTAGGCTTGCTCTCGTAGTTTTCTTGGTATAGTTCAAATCAGCATAGGATATGCATTCCGATCTCAACTTCTGTCATCTGGGTTCTCAGAAAAAATAGAGCTTTTTTAAGGCTTTATTCAGCTCTATCGGCTAGAGCTTAGAATTAATGCGTCTTCTCTCAGCGGTAGTTGGCTCCGCCCCCCGATTAAAAAGATTTTTATATATATGTAAAAAAACAAACAGGCGCGGGGGGCGTGTCCGGGCTAAGGTTGAAGATGGCCGCAAAACTGAGAGCTCTGGAGGATTGATTTACATCCTGCCATGTAATCAATATATTTCAAAGCCATCCAGCATAGAAAAGTGAACCATTTGAAAGAAAACAGTGTGCTGGCAAAAGTGATAATTATCCTGCACAACTTCAGGGCTTCTCAGACCGGACCGCTGCAGGGGATTTTTGGCAGCCTCTACAGAGGGAATCTCTCAGCACCCCCCCCCCCCCCGGGGAACCGGGTATGTGGAGATACTTTCTAAATCTCCTTCTCTATTCCCTACAAACCTAACCATGGAGGAGCTACTTGAGGCCATACAGGGCTGGATGTCCGATTTTGAGCATACCATACACGCTAGATTTGACCGCCTATCGTCCCAGATGGCTATTACCCACACCAAGATGGATCCGACCGGAAATGAGAGAGGGGCGAATGTGGAGCTCCCTGGGCTATGTGACACATTAACCGAGATATACCCACATACCGCAACGGACACACAGAAGTGTGAGTAACCGGAAGCCTGCGAGAGCTCTTTACTTGCTCTTGTTCCTACCTGGGGAGATACGGCCGGCTCTCTGGGGCGGGATCTGGGCGAGGTGCGAGCTGAACCGCTGACAAGAGTCATTCTACATGCCAGGCTTCAGGTACTAGCTCCGGGATTCTTTTATATGTGTGACACAGGGCCCCCCTTGCTCAGAAAGGGAGGCTGCGGGATTCTGCATTTTAACCCCGTTGTTCCATTGTTGATTAGAGGAGCTGCCTCTTGGTTGATCCCACGAAGTCAAGATGCGGTTGTGAAGAGTGCCTCTCGGTCCAGCATAAGTTAACTGCGCATAGCCCCTGCCAGCATAGAGAGACAGTGGAGGAGTCTTTGATCAAAGCAGGGAAAGGAATATGCAGACCTACAGAGGTAGCATTTAATATGTGAGATTTTGGCCTAGAAAATTGTGCCTATTTAGGAGCCCTGAGAGCTTTAGGATGGGCCTTGTTACAATTGTTTTTCCTCTTTCTCCTAACACTAAGCTATGTGGGTGTGTGGACACGAATTGGTCCTATCTGGACTGGGGGTATTGTGTCATGATTCCAGAACTTTTTGAGCTACTTGAACCCTCACGACATGTGTTTTGGACATTTGGGTGCTTTGTGCCTGGACTGGCTTGGAAGATTGTCTAAAATTATTTGATATCTAACTTAACCCAGACCAACGCTCAGATTATTTTGTTAGCAATGTACGCTTATTGTATTGCCATATCCAACATAGAAAATGTGGCTGATATTTTACATTAGGAGGTTATGTTTTTATTAGGTTTATTTTACCTGACAAGGTGTCATATCCAGTGCATTCACCTACTTCTCCAATCTATCCTTTTTTCATTTTGCCTTTCAACTACTAACAGGAATACCTCCCACTTTATTCCCTATAAAGTGACAAACCTCCTACTCTACATTGCTTGGTTATTTCTCACTCAAGCTTCATACGTAATCGCAGAACTCCTGTGAATACCAAACAGCACTCCTGAACTACTGTTCCTCCACCCTCTCATGGAACTAGCGGTGACATCATACGCATAGTCTCACACCTCTAGAGATCGGAGAGCTCCTCTCCAACCGACACAAACAAACACACAGCGGTTACTTACTCTTGCAGATCAGCGTAACCTTCTCACTCTGTGACATAACTTTGCTTTCAATCGGTAAGTTCCGCTGAACCACCAATTAACTCAGTAGCACCGTTCCTCATATTGGTTAACCACATTCATCCAATCTGCTTAAAACTGAATTATCTAAATACGCTTAGTCACTGTTAGTCACAAAGCTTTCTACCTTAATGTGCATATGTTATTCTGATTGTGTGTAACGTTACTACATTTAATATCTGCTATTACTGCATTTACCATTAACGGTACAGTGGTACAGTACTGGGTAGAGCTGACTGCTCACATGTCCCATCTGCTGACTACCTGAACCTTATATTAATGTGATGTGTATTAAATGAGACTGTACTCCATGCTGCCATCCTTTAATTATTGCAGGATCATTTCTATACCTCCCAACACATTATTTAAAGCTGCAGTTGCGGTCCAACACTCACATTCCCTTTTATTTGCAGGGATTTCTGAGTTTATAGATACTGCCTGACAGTAGTAACCAAGCCCTGATTATGGACCCAGCAGCCCTAGTATCACATGTAGAAGCCCTTACTCAAACAGTAGAGAATCTCTCTAAGGGGTTCACTGCCTTACAAGCTGAAAATTCCTCCCTAAAACAATATATAAATGACAAGTTAGAAGCCATAAGATTAGCTCCCACTTCACATGAGCCACAACCCAATCCCCCTCAGCCATTCAGTGGACAAAGATCAGAATTCAGGGAATTTAGGAATTCTTGTTACTTGTATTTCCAATTAAAACCTAAAACCTATGTTAATGAGCACCTTAAGGTACTCACTACTATCTCATACCTTCGTGGGGAACCACGTATATGGGCCAATCTATTTTTTGAGACTAACGATCCCATACTGTACTGATTAGAACAATTTTTCAAGTCCATGGGTCAGCTTTACGATGATCCCTACAAACAGCTATCGGCTGAAACTGCTATGAGATCTCTCCGCCAGAACAAAAGACCGGTGGAGGACTACATTGCAGAGTTCAAAAAATGGTCCTCTGACACTCAGTGGAATGATCTCTCCTTACGGAATCAATTCCGTTTGGGGCTCTCTGAGACCCTCAAAGATGAGCTAGCTAGGCAGCCACTCCCTGACACCTTGGATAAATTATTTGATATCAGTATAACTTTGGACAGGCGTATAAGAGAGAGACGCTCAGAAAAAGCACATACTGACACAAACATCAAAATAGCAGCACCTTCACCCATTACCCACTCACAAAGACCTACACCTAGGGCTGCTGAAACCCCCATGGAACTTGGATTCATCAGAGGACCCCTAACCCCCCAAGAAAAACAGAGGAGGAAAAATCTAGACCTTTGTATGTACTGTGGGGGCATTGACCACTCTGTTAAAGACTGCCTCCAGCTACAACGCAGGAAGGGTAAGCATTTAACCACTGACCACTGTCTATCAGCTAATCAGATACAAACTAACCACTGCTCCCTTCCTATTCTGTTACAGTGGGAACACCACCGAATCCACTCCAAGGCAATCCTTGACTTCGGTGCCAGCCACAACTACATTGATCACCAATTCACTGTTGTTAATAAAATACCACTTGTCACAAAAAGCACTCCAAGTGTCCTACGTTTTGTTGATGGGAAAGAAATTACATCAGGTCCTATCTTGTACCATACTATCCCTTTAAGGGTTACTACACAGGGATTACATGCAGAATATGTCACATTCGATGTAATTCCCTCCCCCATATATCCTGTTATTCTAGGTATCACTTGGTTTCAACAGCACGATCCAACAATAATCTGGTCATCCTCCCAGGTTACCTTTAACTCCTCTTATTGTAAAGATACCTGTCTACATCAGGAGCAATTATTGTTGGATACTGCTCTTACATTCCCAGACGCATACACCTCATTCACTGATGTATTTGATAAAAAGGGATCAACTAATCTACCCCCAAATAGGGTTTATGACTGCCCCATTGATTTGTTACCAGGGGTTGATATACCTTACGGTCACATATTTCCGTTATCTGAACCGGAATTAGAACATCTCAAGACATACCTTAAAGAAAATCTACAGAAGGGTTTCATACGCCCCTCTACCTCTCCAGCCGGAGCAGGAATATCCTTTGTCAAGAATAAGGACCAAAGTCTGAGACCCATAATAGATTATAGAGAGCTGAACAAGCACACAATTAAGAACCGCTACCCCCTGCCTCTCATCCCCCAGCTAATTGACAGGTTACGGGGCGCCTCTATTTTCACCAGGTTAGATCTACGTGGCGCCTATAATCTGGTACGCATCAAGGAAGGCCATGAATGGCTAACTGCTTTCCGTACCAGATACGGCTTGTTTGAATACACTGTTATGCCTTTTGGGCTATGCAACGCACCCGCCACCTTTCAGTACTTTATCAACGATATCTTCAAAGACTATTTGGATATCTTCATGGTTATCTATCTGGATGACATTCTCATTTATTCCTCTACCCTTCAAGAACACATCAAACAGGTTACCTTGGTTTTGACAATATTTAGGCATAACTCCCTATATGTTAAATTAGAGAAGTGTACCTTCCATTCCCAGGAAATAAAATTTTTGGGTTACAGAATAACCCCAAACGGAATCCAAATGGAAAACAACAAGGTCTCAGCTATTCAGGATTGGCCAGTGCCTAAAACTAAAAGAGAGATCCAGAGATTCATGGGTTTCGCTAATTTCTATAGAAAGTTCATCAAGAACTTCGCTGAATTGACCAGACCCCTAACAAATCTCACAAAAACGACTAGTACCTTCATGTGGACCAATGAACTGCAGGTGGTTTTTGACTTCTTGAAGCATGCATTTACTACAGCTCCGATACTTCGGTTCCCCGAACCTAGTTTACAATATGTATTAGAAGTGGACGCCTCCAACTATGCTCTGGGAGCTATTCTGTCCCAAAGGACCTCTCCCTCTGATCCTCTACATCCAGTAGCCTATTACTCACGCTTACTTAATACTGCAGAGGTTAATTACCCCATTGGTGACAAGGAACTATTGGCCATCAAAAGCTCCTTGGAACAATGGAGACATCTCCTGGAAGGAACATGTTTCCCGATTCTAATCTATACTGACCATAAGAATCTGGAGTATCTGAAAGCTAACCGCACCCTTAGTTCCCGTCAAGTTTGCTGGAACTTATTCCTATCAAGATTTAACTACCTTATCACCTATAGACCTGCAAATAAAAACAAAAAAGCTGATGCCCTATCCAGACAACTAGTTGATCCTTTAACATCCCTGACAGAGTCATCACTCATCCCCGCGGATAGGTTTCTAGCTCTAACAGCAGAACAAACAACCCGTTTTTCGACTGAACAGTCTGCAGATTCTCAAAAACCACTGGATAAGTTAACCCAGCATGATGATGGATTGTATTACTACCAAGAACGAATTTATGTACCACCTTCACTCAGATCAACCGTTCTCCATACTCTACACGATTCCCGGTTATCTGGACATCTTGGAATCAACAAGACCCAGGACCTGGTACAAAGATTTTTTTGGTGGCCTTCGCTAGTCTCGGACACTGCAGATTATGTCCTAACCTGCAAGACTTGTGTAACAACCAAGACTGGGAAAACCTCTCCAGTTGGTTATCTCATTCCTCTACCAACCCCAGAACGACCCTGGACTGACATAGCTATTGACTTCATTGTCGAGCTCCCAGAATCACACAAATACAATTCTATACTTGTGGTGGTTGACTTATTCAGCAAAATGGCTCATTTCGTTCCTTTCCATACGCTTCCAACCACATCGGAAACCTTAACATTAATGTTCAACCATGTATTCAAGCTCCACGGACTTCCACGGTCCATCACCTCAGATAGGGGAACCCAGTTCACCAGCAAATTTTGGAAACAACTTTGTGACACATTGAACATCCATAGACGCCTCAGCACTTCTTTCCATCCTCAAACCAATGGACAGACCGAGAGAACCAACCAATGGTTGGAACAGTACTTGAGATGCGTCTCAGCCCGTCAGGACGATTGGGCTCAACTCCTTCCTTATGCGGAATTTGCCTTTAACAATACTGTTCATTCATCCACTAAGTACACTCCCTTCTATGTTAACTATGGTTACCATCCCAACTTTGAATGGGAGACCTCTACCTCTATTTCTTGCCCAATTGTAAACGAACTGCTCAACGCCATTTCAGACACTTTTTTATTAGTGAAAAACAACATCGATCAAGCTAAATCTCGTTACAAATACCATTATGATAAAAGACGAGTGTCCTCTCCTTCTTATGCTGTGGGTGACTACGCCTGGTTGTCCACCCGTAACCTACATCTTTCAGTGCCATCCAAGAAACTGTCTTCTAACTATGTTGGACCATTCCCTGTAGTCAAAGTGGTTAATCCCAATGCTGTCACTCTCGCTCTGCCCTCGACCATGAAATCTCATCCTACTTTTCACGTTTCTCCTTTGAAACCATATCGGTTACTTCGGAACCATTCTCCTTCTGACCCAGTCATTCCGTTGATCCGTATTGCAATATGAAGTACAGAAGATTTTGGATTCCCGATTTTCTCACGGACAACTGCAGTATCTCATCCATTGGAAGGGCTATCCAGATTCCGAGGACTCCTGGGAACCGGCTGCCAACCTGTCGGCCCCAAGACTCGTCCGTCAGTTTCATGATCGGTTCCCCGATCGTCCAGCTCCTGCTCGCCGGAGTTGATCATTCAGGAGGGGGTCCTGTCATATCCAGTGCATTCACCTACTTCTCCAATCTATCCTTTGTTCATTTTGCCTTTCAACTACTAACAGGAATACCTCCCACTTTATTCCCTATAAAGTGACAAACCTCCTACTCTACATTGCTTGGTTATTTCTCACTCAAGCTTCATACGTAATCGCAGAACTCCTGTGAATACCAAACAGCACTCCTGAACTACTGTTCCTCCACCCTCTCACGGAACTAGCGGTGACGTCATACGCATAGTCTCACGCCTCTAGAGATCGGAGCGCTCCTCTCCAACTGACACAAACAAACACACAGCGGTTACTTACTCTTGCAGATCAGCGTAACCTTCTCACTCTGTGACATAACTTTGCTTTCAATTGGTAAGTTCCGCTGAACCACCAATTAACTCAGTAGCACCGTTCCTCATATTGGTTAACCACATTCATCCAATCTGCTTAAAACTGAATTATCTAAATATGCTTAGACACTGTTAGTCACAAAGCTTTCTACCTTAATGTGCATATGTTATTCTGATTGTGTGTAACGTTACTACATTTAATATCTGCTATTACTGCATTTACCATTAACGGTACAGTGGTACAGTACTGGGTAGAGCTGACTGCTCAGATGTCCCATCTGCTGACTACCTGAACCTTATATTAATGTGATGTGTATTAAATGAGACTGTACTCCATGCTGCCATCCTTTAATTATTGCAGGATCATTTCTACACCTCCCAACACATTATTTAAAGCTGCAGTTGCGGTCCAACACTCACATTCCCTTTTATTTGCAGGGATTTCTGAGTTTATAGATACTGCCTGACACAAGGCGACAGGCCTCTCTGGTTAAACAATATTGCTGGGGGGTATGGCACTCATTGCGGCAATATACTGTACATTAGAGGATTCATGATATATTTTATAGTTTCTAGTGGCCCAAGAGGGGCCTATATATCAGAGGCAAGGAGGAATCCACAGTGTGTGCTGATCTGGGGACCATCCCCCCATAACAGTTAATAGTTAAAGTTAAGATTTATCTGATTAGCTGCTGTAATTATATAAACCCCCTATGTTATGTAAATAGCTGTGTAAGGCCCAAGAGAGGCCTTTACAGGGTTGGGAGACCAGAATAAAGACCATTCTATTTATTCCCTCACATCACATTACATAATATGCTTTAAGTTTTTCTGAAGATGTGTTAGTCAGGATAATATATATAACCCTCCTATGTTATGTAAATAGCTGTGTAAGGCCCAAGAGAGGCCCCTACAGGGTTAGGAGGCCAGAATAAAGACCATTTTATTTAATCCCTCATTGGTGTATCTAGGCAGAGTGAGGCCTAGGAGTGGCCTATAATATCTTAGAGGGCAAATTAAGAGGTTTATTTGTTTGCACCTTAAATATTTTCCTGGCCGTCCCCCAAATTATATGAAGATATGTATCGTTGCGTGTACATTTGAAGAGGTTTGTGTTGGTGTGGGTATGTGAACCTCCTGGACCCATTCTTGATTGTTATGTTACTTAGTTAAAGGATCAGCTGAATACTCCAAGGACAAGCACAAGCCTGCACAAGGTTTTATTTTGGTAGTGAATTTGGGCTTACACTCAACTAGCTATTTAGAGTTGTTTTATTTGTACTTTGCCCATGCACTTATGTAAAAATGAGGTAATGCCCATGGCTTGCAGTTATACATTTGGACTGAGTTAAAGTCCAGGTTATACAGTAGTAAGGACATGCTTGTTTAAATCACCTTGTAAAATTTAATGTATGTCAAATGGGCATGTTGCCATGATTTTTTTCTCTGTAGTTTCTATTTTTGTTTGCCATTTTACCTCAATAAAAATTATTTTAAAAAAAAAAACAAAAAAAAAAAACAAACAAACAGGCGCCACTTTGAATTCATACAGCTTTTGATAAAGCCCGACCGGAGTTGGGGGAAACGCGTCAGGCGGCTAAGCCAGGAACAGTGGGAAAGCAGTAAAAGAGAACTGTTTGCACCAGCTTGACAAACACTTGGGTGGCAGGATCCGGAACACCGCCGCCCAATTGCTCTTGCCTGGAACCGTGAGGCGTGGGACCATCTTTTCCCTGGTGCTTCAGGAGCTGCAAAAATCCCAAGAGTGTGTACCCTTTAATGCAGAACTTTCTTTTTAATCTAGTAAGTGTAATTTTATCCGTGTGTCTCATCTTTATAATAAATCTCTACACTTGAATTGTGCCTTGTGCACCTGTCTTTTCTTCTATTACATGTAACCTCCCCATTCCAAGGTGAATAAAACGTCCATGGGGGAGGATGGCAATGGATCGCCCTCTGACAAAGTGAATGAGTTCACAAAACATGTAAGGGCAGAGCTACGCAGCAGTGATGTCAAATCCGGATTTGTGACTCTTAGGAACGGAGTCCTACACCGCAGATGCTCCTTGCAGACTTGCCTTTCCTCTCCTCCATGGATTTGTGGAACCGGGAGATAATGGATATCTACAAACTGTAAAGTATTTTTGAACTCTGGGACTAAATGGTCACTGGGATTTACCGGATCATATACAGTCTTTTATTTGTGTGATTGAGACTTTACAGTTTTACCTCTGTATATGTAGGTTACGCATAGGTATGCGTAAATATTTTCACATTACCGGTTCCTTTGGTGGAACACATACCTTTTTTACCATTTTAATTTGAGTTGAATAAAATGGTTTTATAATTATTTTTAACCTCAGCTCTGTTTTATAAAATACTCAGCCATATACATTTCTATATCTGACATCTGCATCCGTTAACCCACCAAGAAGTTTCTCCTTAAAGGAAGATTTCCACACATACCACCTTTAACACAGTGGGGATAACATCCCAACAACACAGATTATATACCTCATAACGTTGAGGTATGACCAGATGAGCAGAATTTGAGCAACGGTACTTTCTGCTATATCGTTTTGTACATACTACACTATAATATTTTGCCTTTTTTCTTTTTGTCTCCTTCTCCCACCCTCTCTGGCTTTTGTCTAAATCCTCTACACCACATTGACTTTTCACAAAAGAACACCTTCTTGAGTGACATGGAAGGTTTTGGTCTTTTCAAGATAGCAGCACATCCAAATAGAGACTGAGTGCCACCAGATTTTTATCAGATAAAAGCCAGCTTCGCATACACAGATATGGGGGTATTTATCTCTTACACGTCTCTCTACTCTCCTTATATATATATATATATATATATATATATACACATATATACATATTATTTGTATTATTATTATTATTATTATTATTATTATATTACAGTATCAATAATAATTTTTAAGATTTTTTTTTTTTTTTAATATTTAATATTTCAATAGCGCACCTTAAGATAACTATGTTTTCATGAGAGCCAACCCAACATGTTAGACCTACATTGTGAAACATGAAGCACTTTATGCATATTTTACATTCCTATTTCTAGACTACTCTTATTAACATAGGTTTGTAAGGATTGCAGGAAATGTATCCCAGCTTAGTCATGGAACTCCTCCATAGGTAAGTCTCAGGCAGTTGAGTCTCTGATCATTAATTTTCTTGTGTGGGTATTTAGTTTCAATAGATAGCTTGCTCTAGATATAGTCACTTCATTATTATTTTGTTGTGATTTTGTTATGCTGAGAAGAGAATATCTGAAGATTTATTTAAATTACAAACCTTACTTGTGATTTTCAAAAAATGTATTTCAATAATTGAAAATAAAGTCCTTTTATTTTCATAGCTTTGTTGTTTAAGCATGCTCTTTAAATGTGATTTTTATTGTTGCGTTATAGATCATATGTTACAATCATTACATACATTCTATAAGACTAAATGCACTAAAACAAGTATACAATTAGTATTTTACTCATTGAAGAGAAATAGTAAAAAAGGCAGTCAAATCAGTAAAAATAATAATTTTTCCTGCATTTTTAGTATGGTAAAAAAACAAATATCCCAATCAATTCAATTTGTATGTCAAACTTTAATATAGCAAAAAGTGTTAAAGTTCATGCAGAGTGAATATGTATGCAGCCCATTTTAGTCAGTGACCATATTAGTTTGATGGTCAATTCATGTATATTAATAACACCTGAATAGACCTCATTTCTTAATTAAAATATGTAAAGCTAATTTATCAGCTGTCAGCATTTACAAAGTGTACCTTTAGGTTTCTTGTATGTGATAATGTTATACTGTACCTTTATTGACCACAGGGCAAGCAGATGACTCAGGAAGTGTCCAGAGGGCAGACAAGTACATGTATTTTTTAAGCAAGTAATATCTGAATGTTTTGTCAGATCATTTATAAAGAAGTTAAGGACTGCAAATACTGTGACATGTCTAATCTGTTGTGTTATTTTTTTCCCCTTCTTTCCTTTTTTCTGAAACAAAAAATAAATAAAAAAAATGTAGTTTAAGCATGTTCTATTTAGTTCTGGTCATTAAAAAAAAATTATAAATAGTAAAATCATAAATAATAAAAATGTTATATCAATTCTGGATCACAGTATTACCATTTTGAAAGGCTTTGTGATTTAACTAACCAATAAACTGCTACATCATATAATAAAACATAACTATCACTTATAGATATCGCAAATACTAATTCTTAAAATGAAATTGTAAAGCACCTATGTCTGTGGAGTCCTGTTTTACCTAGCATCTAAGTGAATGAGTTAACACTGTACAATTAGCCATTTTAAATTATCAAACCCTTCAAAATATGTGCTAACAAGACATTTGCAGCATTTAGCAGATGCTTCAGCTTGTAGGTGTAGGTAGGGGAAGGAACTGTAGATAAGGATCGTTGGGTGAAGACTATGCTAAGACAGAGAAAGAAGGTAAAGAGAATGATACTCTAATCCCCAGTTTAAAGGTTGCTGGCTGCTCAAGGGGACAGCAATGGGCTAGGCATCATATCTGTCAGTATAGATTTTCTGTTGGCAATTGATGAAGGTTTAATTGTTTGGTAGTTTGGTAAGGTTGAGGTATTAATTCTCAAAAGTGCATAGGAAGTTGATGTGAAATTGAAGCTGAAATAGCACCTGGATGTATTAGTAGTTTGATTAGGGTCTATGGTCATTAGTTGCTTTTCATAGGTGGAATTAATGCTAGTTTAAAGAGGTTTGTCAGAAGTATGTAAAGTGGTATGATTAAGCAATCAGGGTGTGAAAAGTAAACTTTTTTGGACCTTTGTTGTTTTTTTATGTTTTTTCTTTGTCTTTTTTGGTTTCTCCCAAGGGCCATTGTGAGAGTTGCTTCTTCATTAGAAGGACATTTTGGGAGATGAAATAATCCATTTTAAAGTGTTTTATTTTTGGTGCTTGGCTATGTTTCTGATTGGTTTAACTGTTGGGGATTTATTTGCCACATATGTCAAAGAAAAGACCTATAAATGGGAGTACATAGTTTGTTTCATTTGTTTTTATGAGGTAGTGTGGTCAGTGTTCAAGTGTAAGATAAGAAAATGACACAAAAAGAAGAGGAAGTTCTTAAGAAGGTGAGTTAATGCCACCCTGGCATTCCTACAATTAATTCTGACTATTCCAATATCCAGAATGAACATCTTATTTTGTGACTCTGTCGGAAGGCTTTTGTTTCTTGTTTGCCAGAGGCTTAGTCACTTCATGACTTTTTTAAAATATAAATACAGTTGTTGCTTTTATGGAAAATATGCATATACAAAAATTTTGGATTGAATGTAGTGCAATTGGGATTCTGTAATTTTATTAAACTTTTAATTAGGTTAAAGGGAATTTTTTTCTTTCATGGTTCAGATAGAGCAGGTATTTTAAATAACTTTCTAATGTATTACTATTTTCAAAGTGCTAGATTATGGATGGAACGCTATCACTTGTATGTGAGCAATATTAGGTTTTGGAGGCCATTTGCACTCAAGTTAAATTCCATCGTATTACAAATTGAAAGTAAATATGAACACATGAGCGCAATAGCGATTTACACTAGAATGATTACTAGGACATACTTGAACCCAGGACATACTTGAAAATGAGAGAAATCTCAATGTATCCTTCCTGGTAAAATATTTTATAAATAAATTACTGCGACTTCAGAGCTCTGGTTAACTGTTACGCAAGTCAACAAAGTGTCTCAAAACACATCAAAAATACATTTAAACGGAGGCGTGTCCGAACAGATAATCCGCTGACATTCAGAGACATCCTACAGCTAATCTTCAGTATTTACCTACTATATAACTGCTTAGCCTGGCTGTACAATATTTACCAAAAATCTAGATGTATTTCTGATACTAGAGCTCGGGATCAGGCAAAAAATGCCTGCAGAGGTGGCTAACATGCAGGCAATGCAACTTCTCTTGGCACGCTGAAGTATCTTGCCTTCATTTAACTCATCAGTTCATTAGCACTACTACTCAACTACATTAACTACTGCAACTTTGGACCTATAATTAAAAACACACAGAGAGAAATACGATCGAGGAGGGGAAAAGTTGCGCATAAAACAATAAATATTGCACCTGAACATGGCCTATATGGGAGAAATGGAGCTACAATACCATCTTGCATCCCCCTTTGAGAGCCTGGAGAGAATCATGATGACACTCCTTGACAAAGCACCATTCAATTTCCTGATGAATAAAATCTGCTCTAGCAGTATAATTGTCAGGATCCTCCTCTCTAAATCATAAAACCTTCCCAATGTCCCTATTAATTCTGGACACACCTTAATACAGGTGCTTAGTATTGTTGTGTTTAGCTTGAAGCCAGTAACATCAGCACTGAGCTCTACCTAACCTTTCTCTGGAGTATATTTGCATTTCTGCTGCTCCAGGATTATCTTGATTCTAGCTTCACCAGTTTCTCACATACTGGAAGGACTATCATTACCTGTTTTTTTATTGTTTAGAGACCAGCCTTACCTTTTCCTGCAGACGCTAATATCCACTATTAAACTCTAGGACTATTTCTGCAGCAGTGCTTCTCTCCCCTCTCTACGTACCTGCGCTTTCCCTGACCTGAGCGCACCTTCCATAAGCGATATCATCTGAGCCTCTCCTACATCATCAATCTCCTGAAGGTATTTCTGGACTTTCCATATACATCTCCCCTGCAAGTATTACGGACCCATTTGTTTTGTCACACAAACTTGGTACCTGCTCCTCTACGTGTTCTGTTTACTATGGCTCACTCCGGACTCTTGCTCCACCTCAGCACTCCTGGATTAAAATGGATAATCTGTATAATTAGTTTCCATCTTGCCAACTTCTGTGAGAGAGAAGTATTGGTATAAATTGCTCTTTCCAGTATTATCTGATCACTACAGGCTCATTCCATTTCTACTCTCATATACTGTAGTAGAAACTAACGGCTAGATTACGAGTTTTGCGTTATGAGTGAAAAAGCAGCGTTATGGCTCTTTTTCACTACCACTGGTATTACGAGTCTTGCAGGTATATCAGTACCGAAACACATTTTTGACCGTAACGCAACGTAACTACCGCAGTTTTCAAAAAAGTCCTTTTTCAATGGGACTTCCATAGCGCCGGTATTACGAGTTTGCCTGTCTGGCCAAAAAGTGAGCGGTACAGCCTATACCATCAAGATCCGTACTATAAACTGAAAGTCAGTAGTTATGGCTTTTATGTTATAAAGCCGTAACATAAAACTCATAACTAAAGTGCTAAAAAGTACACTAACACCCATAAACTACCTATTAACCCCTAAACCGAGGCCCTCCCGCATCGCAAACACTAAAATAAAATTATTAACCCCTACTCTACCGCTCCGGACATCGCCATCACTATAATAAATATGTTAACCCCTAAACCACCGCACTCCCGCATCGCAAACACTAGTTAAATATTATTAACCTCTAATCTGCTGTCCCTAGCATCGCCACAACCTACATTACTGTTATTAACCCCTAATCTGCTGCCCCCAAAATCGCAGCCACTATACTAACGTTATAAACCCCTAAACCTAACCCTAAGTGTAACCCTAACACCTTCTAACTTTAATGTAATTACAATAAATCTAAATAAAAATTATATCATTAACTAAATAATTCCTATTTAAAGCTAAATACTTACCTGTAAAATAAACCCTAAGCTAGCTACAATATAACTCATAGTTACATTGTATCTATTTTAGGTTTTATTTTTCTTTCACAAGGAAGTTTGTATTTATTTTAACTAGGTAGACTAGTTAGTAAATAGTTATTAACTATTTACAAGCTACCTAGCTAAAATAAATACAAATTTACCTGTAAAATAAAACCTAACCTGTCTTACACTAACACCTAACCTTACACTACAATTAAATAAATTACATTAATTAAATACAATTAACTAAATTACAAAAAAAAACAACATTAAATTTCACAAAATAAAAAAAGAAATGATCAACTATTTAAACTAATTACACCTAATCTAATAGCCTGAACTAATCTGCCAATAGCCCTTAAAAGGGCCTTTTGCGGGGCATTTAGCTCTTTTTCAGCCCAAACCCCTGATCTAAAATTAAAACCCACCCAATAAACCCTTAAGAAAACCTAACACTAACCCCTGAAGATCCACTTACAGTTTTTGAAGTTCGGACATCCATCCTCAATGAAGCGGCATAAGTCCTCAGCGAAGCCGGCAGAAGTCTTTATCCAAGCGGGCTGAAGTCTTCATCCAAGCTGGCAGAAGTCTTCATCCAGATGGCATCTTCTATCTTCATCCATTTGGCGCAGAGCAGCTCCATCTTCAAGAGATCCGTCGCGGAGCATCCTCTTATCTTGATGGCTAACAAAGAATGAAGGTTCCTTTAAGGGACGTCATCCAAGATGGTGTCCCTTGAATTCCGATTGGCTGATAGAATTCTATCAGCCAATCAGAATTAAAGGTGAAAAAATCCTATTGGCTGATGCAATCAGAAAATAGGATTGAACTTCAATCCTATTAGCTGATCCAATCAGCCAATAGAATTGAGCTTGCATTCAATTGGCTGTTCCGTTCATGTAAATTTGTATTTATTTTAGCTAGGTAGCTAGTAAATAGTTAATAACTATTTACTAACTAGTCTACCTAGTTAAAATAAAAACAAACTTGCCTGTGAAATAAAAATAAAACCTAAGATAGATACAATGTAACTATTAGTTATATTGTAGCTATCTTAGGGTTTATTTTACAGGTAAATATTTAGTTTTAAATAGAAATTATTAAAGTAATAATAGTAATTTTTATATAGATTTATTTTAATTATATTAAAGTTAGTCGTGGTAGGGCTAGGGTTACATAGGGTTAAGGTTAGACTTAGGGTTAGGTTTAGGGGTTTAATAACTTTAGTATAGTGGCGGCAACATTGGGGACGGCAGATTAGGGGTTAATAACTGTAATGTAGGTGGCAGCGATGTCAGGTCAGATTAGGGGTTAATAAGTGTAGGTAGGTGGCAGCGATGTCGGGGGCTGCAGATTAGGGGTTAATAAGTGAAGGTAGGTAGCGACGACATTGGGGATGGCAGATTAGGGGATAATAACTGTAATGTAGGTGGCGGCTATGTCGGGGGCGATAGATTAGGGGTTAATAAGTGTAGGTAGGTGGCGGCGATGTCGGGGACGGCAGATTAGGGGTAAAAAAGTGTAATGTAGGTGGCGGCAATGTCAGGGGCAGCAGATTAGGGGTGTTTAGACTCTGGGTTTATGTTAGGGTGTTAGGTTTAAACATAAATTTTCTTTCCCCATAGGAATCAATGGGGCTGTGTTACGGAGCTTTACGCTCCTTTATTGCAGGTGTTAAGCTTTTTTTCAGCTGGCTCTCCCCATTGATGTCTATGGGGAAATTGTGCACGAGCATGTAAAACCAGCTCAAAGCAGCGCTGGTATTGGAGTGCGGTATAAAGCTCAATTTTGCTCAACGCTCACATATTGCCTGCTAATGCCGGGTTTTCGCAAACCTGTAATAGCAGCGCTATAGGGAGGTGAGCAGCGACAGTAACTTGCAAGTTAGCACCGAGACGCTCATAACGCAAAACTCATAATCTAGCCGTAAGTCTCAGTTATACATTCTAAAATTGAAAAGGTATATACCAGCACCAACCTTCCTAGAACATAGGGTATATTTATCCTTAAGTAAATTCTGCAGTTGTGATCCTACTACACAGAGCATTCTGTACAGACTCTTATATAATACTAAGCCTTATGAATATGGATCCAGCAGAACTACCCCAAATTGTTTACAACCTCTCCTGCAAAGTTGATCAAATGGTGCAAAGTCTGAGAGATCTTCAAGTAGAGCACCAATCATTATGTAATATAGTAAGGGATTCCATTGCATTAAAGTCTAACCAACCAGATCCCACACCAGACCGTCAGGTATCTTTACCTGATACTTTCAGGAAGAAATATAGACAATTCAAAAATGCATGCCACCTATTGTTTTACCTGAGACCAAAAACTTTTAGTACTGAAAGAGTAAAGGTACTATCTCTAATCTCTTTCTTGAGGGGTGAACCAAGGGTCTGGGCTGATTAATTTTATGAGTCTGATGATCCCATACTAGGTTCCTTGGACACATTTTTCAAAAATATGGATGAATTATGTCAGGACACCAACATTCAGATGACCACTGAGGCCAACATGCAAAATCTAAAGCAAAATCTACAGCAAGGCAGATACCCTGTAGAAGATTATATAATGGATTTCAAGCAATGTGCCACTGACTCACAGTGAAATCAATTCCATCTAGGACTCTCTGAACCGATAAAAGATGAATTAGCCCGCACGGAATTGCCTGACACTCTTGAGGCTCTAATGAAACTTGCTATGTATTCAGATTGACTGACATCTTAGGGAGAGGAAGATGAAATGCTATACTTCAGATCCTGCTTATAGGAGCACAAATATAACCAGTTGTACCCAATCTCCAAGCACCTCTAAAGCCATAGTTGAACCAATAGATATAGATGTCATCATGGGTCCTTTAACAGCTGAAGAAAAAAAAAAACGCAGGAGAATCAAGCAGCTATGTATAAGGACTGTCTGATACATCTAAAGACAAAGAAAAGTAAGTTTCAAACCATATACCCCTCTTATACAACTAACATCATCTCTACTTACTGTATTTTGTCTCTGTCTTTACAGTGGGACCAAGACAGGCTGACAACTGAAGCTATCATGGATTCGGGAGCATATGGGAATTTTATTGACATATCCTTAGTTCTCAAAAATAAAATTCCTTTACTATTGAAATAAAACCCTGTGTCAATTTGTGTTATTGAAAGATAATCTATTAGTACTGTACCAATAACCATTCCAATACTTAAAAACAACTTCTGGGCGTTCTGAATTTATGAAGTTTGATGTTTTACCTTCTCCTCTTTTCCCTGTTGTTTTAGGTATTCCATGTCTACAACTTCACCAACCTGCAATTGATTGTAAAACTCTCCAGCTGACATTGGATTCCTCTCATTGCCAACAAACCTGCTACCCACATAATTTATTTTTACATACTCCCGATACTAAGACTTCTCTTCCAGATGAATACTCAGATTTCACAGACATTTTTAGTAAGGAGGAGGCTAAATGTATGCCACCACATAACATTTATGATTGCCCTATTGATTTACAGCCAGGAGTCACCATTCCATATGGGCATCTCAGTCAACCCGAACTTGAACATTTATAAGAGTACCTGGAAAAAAACGTGCTTAAGGATTTTATAAGACCCTCCACATCACCTGCTGGTGTAGGACTATTTTTTGTAAAAAATAAAGACTCTTCTCTCAGACCGATTATAGACTACAGAGGACTGAATAAAAGGACTATTAAGTACAGGTACCCCTTGCACTGATACCAATCAAAGATTGGTTGTATCAAGCAAAGATCTTCACAAAATTGGATTTACGCGCTGCATATAACCTTGTACATATCAGAGAGGGAGATGAATGGTTAACCGGGTTCAGAACAAGATATGGTCTCTATGAGTATCTTGTCATGCCATTTGGGCTATGTAATGCCCCTGCAACCTTCCAAAATTTCATCAATGATGTGTTCAGAGACCTGCTTGACATCTGAATGGTTATATATCTGGATGACATACTTATATACTTAAACATATAATATACTGGAACATATTAAACATATCAGATGGGTGTTTTCCAGACTCAGAGTTCATCAACTATTATGCCAAGCCTGAAAAAATTTGTTTTTAACACAAATTATATTTCATTCTTGGGATATCCTATAAGTCCTAAAGGAATCCAGATGGAAGAAAATAAAATTGACACAGTAAAAGAATGGCCTATACCCACAAATAAGAAGGATCTCAAAAGATTCCTGGGATTCTTGAATTATTACAGAAAATGTATTAAACATTTCTCTAAGATCACAAAACCCTTTACTCGTCTCAAAAGTTCAACTATACCCTTCCACTGGAACTCCGAGGCTTCAACTGCTTTTAAAAATCTCAAGGAAAGATTTACCAAAGCTCCCATATACCGGTTTCCTGATCCAAAGTTACAATACATATTGGAAGTGGATTCTTCAGATTACGCTCTTGGAGCAGTGCTATCACAACGTATTTCTCCTTCCGATCCTATTCATCCAGTAGCATATTTTTCCAAGGTCATGAATCCAGCAGAGATTAATTATCCCATAGGGGAGAAAAAAATATTGGTTATCAAGCAAGCCTTTGAACAATGGAGACATCACATCAAGGGTACACTACTACCCATCATTATTTACACAGACCATAAAAACCTGGAGTATTTACAGACTAACAAAACTCTTTCTTCCAGACAGGTATGCTGGAGCTTTTACTTTGAAAGATTTAATTTCCACATTATCTACAGACCAGCCTTCAAAAATGGTAAAGCTGATGCATTATATCGTAAAACATAAAACCTTCCACTTCTACACCCACCAGCATTATTTCTACTGAACATTTCATTGGTATCTCCATTCACCTCAAAGATTAACTAAAACGATCATTGCAAGCTCATAATAACATACCATATCATCATCTAGTAGATAAATCTGATGGTTTCCTCTACCATAAAGATGTTATATCTACGAGAGATGATTCTTAAAATACATCATGATTCTCCATTATCTGGATATCCAGGTACACAAAGAACATTAAAGAACATATTCAGGCACTTTTGGTGGCCAGCTTTAAAGACTATGATCACGGATTACATAAAAACGTTCACTGTATGTACCATTTCTAAATCTGAAAAAGACCACTTTACATGTTACTACTACCTCTGCAAATACTAAAAAAACCCTGGCAAGATATCAGCATGGATTTCATTGTAGAACTACCTAAATCTTAAAACCAGAACACCATCCTTGTTGTCATTGATCTCTTTACTAATATGGCACATGTTATCCCTTTTCACAAATTACCCCCTTCATCAGAAACAACAAAACTCTTCCTAAAACATATCGTGAGACTCCACGGAATACCTCCCATACTTACTACAGACCAAGGTACTCAGTTTACTTCATGTTTCTGGAGACAGCTTTGTCAAATACTTCAAGTAGACCACAGGTTCTCAACCACCTTCCACTCACAAACAAACGGTCAGACAGAGAGGTTGAACCAATGACTTTAACAATATTTGCGGTGCTATTATTCCTTCCAACAAGGTGATTGGGTACAATACTTACATATGGCAGAGTATACTTTCAACAATGCATGTAACTACTTAACAAAAATGACACCTTTCTTTGCAAACTATGGAAATCACCCAACATTCTTTCTTACACCTCCAGGGGTGTCAAATTCTCCAAAAGTAGATGAGATGACTAATTAATTGCTAGAAATCTTCATCACACTACTCCACAATATTCAGAAGGTGCAGGCAACACAGAAAAAAATATTATGACCTCTGAAGGAGGTCACCCCCGTCATACAGGGTTGGTGACCAGGTATGGTTATCCATGAAGAACCTCAAACTACAAATTCCCAGCAAAAAGCTGGGTAGTCTATTCATTGGTTCTTTTCCTATACAGAAGATCATAAACATTAATGCTGTCAAACTACAATTACCGGACACTATGAAGATACACCCGACATTCCACGTCTCCTTACTGAAACCTTCCATAACTATGAGAACCACAGGTGCTGTCTTAGCTCCAAATCCCCGCACCCTTGATTCTGATGAATATGAAGTTCAAACTTTGTTAGATTCAAGATTCTATAGAGGACAACTACAGTACCTTGTCCATTAGAAAGGTTTTACCCCAAATGAAAAAACTTTGAAACCATACTCAAATCTCAGGGCTCCTAGATTGGTGTCCTTATTCCATTGTTGCTTCCCGGATTGACCTCAGCCTCAAGCTGTGGATCAGCTTGCTTGAGTGGGGGGTCATGTCAGTATCCTCCTCTCTGAATCCTTAGCCCTTCCCAATCTCCCTATTTATTCTGGACCCACCTTCATACAGGTGCTTAGTATTGTTGTGTTAAGCTTGAAGCCACTAGCATCAGCACTGAGCTCTATCTAACCTTTCTCTAGAGTATATTTGCATTTCTGCTGCTCCAGGATTATCCTGATTCTAGCTTTGCCAGTTTCTCACATACTGGAAGGTCTTTCTTCATCTGTCTCTTTATTGTTTAGAGATCAGCCTTACCTTCTCCTGCAGACACTAATATCCACTATTACACTCTAGGACTATTTCTACAGCGGTGCTTCTCTCCCCTCTCTACGTGCCTGTGCTTTCCCTGACCTGAGCACAACTTCCGTAAGCGATATCATCTGAGCCTCTCCTACGTCATCAATCTCCTGAAGGTATTTCTGGACTTTTCATATACAGGGAGTGCAGAATTATTAGGCAAATGAGTATTTTGACCACATCATCCTCTTTATGCATGTTGTCTTACTCCAAGCTGTATAGGCTCGAAAGCCTACTACCAATTAAGCATATTAGGTGATGTGCATCTCTGTAATGAGAAGGGGTGTGGTCTAATGACATCAGCACCCTATATCAGGTGTGCATAATTATTAGGCAACTTCCTTTCCTTTGGCAAAATGGGTCAAAAGAAGGACTTGACAGGCTCAGAAAAGTCAAAAATAGTGAGATATCTTGCAGAGGGATGCAGCACTCTTAAAATTGCAAAGCTTCTGAAGCGTGATCATCGAACAATCAAGCGTTTCATTCAAAATAGTCAACAGGGTCGCAAGAAGCGTGTGGAAAAACCAAGGCGCAAAATAACTGCCCATGAACTGAGAAAAGTCAAGCGTGCAGCTGCCAAGATGCCAATTGCCACCAGTTTGGCCATATTTCAGAGCTGCAACATCACTGGAGTGCCCAAAAGCACAAGGTGTGCAATACTCATAGACATGGCCAAGGTAAGAAAGGCTGAAAGACGACCACCACTGAACAAGACACACAAGCTGAAACGTCAAGACTGGGCCAAGAAATATCTCAAGACTGATTTTTCTAAGGTTTTATGGACTGATGAAATGAGAGTGAGTCTTGATGGGCCAGATGGATGGGCCCGTGGCTGGATTGGTAAAGGGCAGAGAGCTCCAGTCCGACTCAGACGCCAGCAAGGTGGAGGTGGAGTACTGGTTTGGGCTGGTATCATCAAAGATGAGCTTGTGGGGCCTTTTCGGGTTGAGGATGGAGTCAAGCTCAACTCCCAGTCCTACTTGTTATTTGATCGCCGATCAAATAAAATAATAATTCTAGTGATTTTAATGCTTGAACGCTAGTAAAAACTACCACTCCATTCATAATCTAGTCCTACTATACATAGCTAGGCTAAAAAGCTGCTAATTGGTGGCTCTACACATATGCATCTTTCATTGGCTTTCAGTTGTGATTTGTTGCTCCTTCATCAAAGAATACCAAACAGTTGAAGCAAATTAGAAAATAGAAGTATATAGGAAAGTTGTTTAAAATTGTATGATCTATCTGAATCATGAAAGAAAGATTTTGAGTTTCATGTCCCTTTACCGCTCTGTATTCACCAGCTAACTTGATATCAACATTCATGTTTTTTTTAATGTGTGGAATAAAAATTAAGACTGGGACATATTGATGGGAATTTATTCAACCTCATTTTTGTTAACTTGCTGGTATTCTTCTGAAAAATAGAAAGGCAATTGTAAATAAACCAGCATTTTTCTTACCTAATTGTTTTTCGGTTTATTATAGAATTAATCCAGCTTTGGAAGGTATTACCAACATGTAGACAGAATGAGGCAGGCTTTAAGCATGGATTGGATCAGCAAATTGACAAGGACAGGTTTTTGAAAGTTACTTGGACAGCAATCAGGTCCCATTCAAGGAACATACTGAGACAGACTGACCTAGTGTACAGGTATCTTCAATAGGAATTATCTTCGGATTTTCCCTGAAATACTGTAACTTTAAGTTTAGCACTAGCATTGCTCATGTGAAACACAGCAGAGGAATGGCATGGAAAAATCAGGTGGTATGGTAGAGTGCACTGGTTTTAAAATATCATGCTCTATCTTAACCATGCAAGTTTAATTTTGACTTTCCTACCTCTTTAAATAGTCTGTGTTGAATCACAGCTGCAGGTAGGTGGTGCCAGAGAGCAACAAAAAAAAAAAAACATAAGCTAAGTCTCCAAGCAGCAAGCCATCAAAGCAACAAGCCAGTGAGCAAGAGACCTTGGTTTGATTCTAATGAGTGACAATATTTAGTTCTTATTTAATACTTATGGTGTTTTGAACACTCTTTTGTGTTATTTAAACAGGATGTTTTTATTTTTTTATTTTGTTATTTGTTAGGGGCTATGTTAGACTTCCAATACTTTCCCCCCTTTTAAGTCTGTAAAGCCCAAGATCTGCAAGACCTGCAAAAGTTGTTTTTTTCTATAAGCTATGAAAGTTAGAACATTTCAAATATACCAAAATAATGTTGATTTTGTTTGTACCATTTTACATTCCTTAAATAAAAACTAAACTGGGGGCTTAAAAATAATATTTTTTACCGATATATAAATATTAGATAAGAACATCTGAATTCAATAAAATTGCATCCTAAACTATACTTTTCTTTCATTCCAATGCCATAATTAAAGAGAGAAAAACTGCTTTCTTGCATAAGAGACCATTGCCTCTATTTAACAAGGTCTGGCGGACCTGATCCGACAGTGTGGATCAGGTCTGCCAGACCTCGCTGAATACGGAGAGCAATACACTCTCTGTATTCAGCATTGCACCAGAAGCTCACAAGAGCTGCTGGTGCAACACCGCCCCCTGCTGACTCGTGGCCAATCAGCCGCCAGCAGGGGGGTGTCAATCAACCCAGTTGTACTCGGTCAGGTTGATTTCCAGCAATGTCTGTCCGCCTGCTCAGAGTAGGTGGACAGGTTATGGAGCAGTGGTCTTTGTGACCGCTGCTTCATAACTGAGGGCATCAAGCTCCATTCGGAGCTTGATAGATAGGCCCCCATGTGTTTTTGTTGGAACTCAGAGTTGCAGACTGCAATGCAAACAAGCTTCACAAGGCTAGTATATTATGTGATTATAATAGCTAAATCCAGGCACTTTTTACTCCAAAAGTGAAGTAATGAGAAACAGATGTTCTTCCTCCAATAGGCATTAAGGCCATATAAATTGTCATTGTCAACATCATTTGATCAATATATATTCTTGATATAGCAACAGCCTGTTATTTCTAGTTAAATATCTAAGATTAAATATTATTATTAAAATTATACATTGAATGTAACACCTATTTGAACATCAGAAGCTACAATGTACAGATAAAGAATAAATGAGATTCATGCAACACTACAGCTCATTGCAGATGTATGTTTGACATACCCAACTACATTTGTTAACTCTAAACAAATGTCAAGTGTTTAACATTCAACATTCATTTTTGCAACCAAAAAAGTAAATTTTCCCTTTGTCATAACATTTGAATACTGAAAAGGTCATTAATTTATTTTTACATATGACGGTTTCTATGTTGGTCTTATCAGACTTCAAAATAAGTATATTGGAATAAAGTCAAATGTAGCATTCAAAGTTTGCATTATTTAAATGTTAACATTCCATCTATCTATTGGAACATTCCAATGGCAGGATGATCACAAAAGGGACATTTGCTATAACCATTCAAGTGTCAACATTTTCCCTGGTGTCCATCCCTACTAATAATCTGTTTCTATAATATTAAACCAAAACTGAAATATGGCAAGCCAGTATACTCTTTAAAGAGCAAATTTATTGATTGATAATCTCATCATATCCTTGATGAGAACATTGATTTCATCACTATTCATATTCTTAAATATGATATCATAAATGGCATAATCAGTAATATCACTGATCACTATATTAATAATATCACATTCAATCTTCAAAATCCCATTTGTGATTTATAATATATAACTTTAAAAGGATTCAGGTACTTTATTGTTGTAAGTTAAATAGATGACATATCACAAAATTTAGCATTACTGGTATCTGCAATTATTGTTTGTTTGATCTCAAGGTTTTTACATTCATATTATTTTGCATACTCTAGATTACATTGGTACAATGTTTTAAATATTTCAATGCATTATGGATTAAAGCAAAACATAGTTGCATCCTGGGTAGTGTTTTGTTGCAGTGTTTCCATTATTTGGGGTTTGGTTGCAATAAAGATGATGCTTCACTTCAGTCTAGATGCATCATTATATAAATAATGAAACTGTTTAATGCTGCAATGATGGTATAAATATTTTAGCTGCACTGTACATGCTCAATAATAACATACAGTGGTTACAGAACAGGTTTTATGTTAACATTGTAGCTTGATATTTGTGCTTATCAAAGATATAATTACTGATGCCATATGTCATGTAATGAGTGATGCCATTAATAGTGTCATCTATGTTATAGGATATCAATATGATGTAAGACATTATCAACAAAGTTAAAACAGGAATTACAGTTTAAGTCTAAAACGTCTTATGTCTGTGTAATGGAGTGAGTACATATCAAAATGCATTGATTGATTGTGTTTTTAAATAATTGTAAATTAGTATTATCATTTGCAAACTTGCCATCTCATCTCAATATGATAAAAGTAGCATTAATATAAATAAAAAGCACTATCTTTAAATATTGAAATGTATCAATCTGATAACCATTATTTACTTTAGGAAAAAATGCTGAAAAGTAATAGCTATATTTATTATAATTAAATAAAGAATTTTGCAAAAATTTGCTGTCAGACAGAAAGAGTTCAGATACGTTAACAACCTCGGGCAAATCCAGCTTTACACTTTTAATCAGTCATACATATATATAGATATAAAAACACTTTACTTTTGCATGAATAGCATTTTAACAGCACAGTTGTTTCTAAAAGAAATAAAATATATTAAAAAATAAAAGAAAGTATTAAATGACAGTGGATTGGCAGATCTAAACTTCAGTTTGTTTCATTTTGACACTTATGATTTCTGCTTCTCTGTTCCAATCAAAATTATTATTTACATGCCTACAGTTTGAACATATACTCCCTTCACTACCGGGACTGTCAGGCAAGAACTTGCCAAAAATACCTGAAAATTTGTAGCATGTTTTCAAAATTTTAAACAGAAATAGAGCCTTGTTTTTTTTACCTGTCAAAACTATCTATTTTTTTAAGAAGATAACCCAAGATATGGATCTAGGCCCAATTTGGTATATATCATGCCACCATTTCAAATCCAAAAACGATCATATAATTATTTTTTTTTATCTTTTTCTCAAACTTTGGGTTTTTCACTCAAATTATTTGCATACCACTTGTGCAATCATGACACAAATTATTGTAAAAGCTTCTCTGGGGTCCCCTTTGGTTAGAAATAGCAGACATGCATGGCTTTGCCATCGTTATTTTTGGTAGTGAGAAGGCTGTGAAGGGATTCATTTTAGCTTTAGTGTAAAGATTACCCTCCTACCTGACACTTCCAACTCTCTGATCACTACCTGATCCCTCCCAAACAGATCTCTCCACTCCCCACTGGTCACCATAATCTTAGGTACTGGCAGACAGTCTGTCAATATGAACATTTTTTGTATTAATTGTTTTTTCTATTTTCTGCAGCAAAGGATCCCTCCTTACCCCCTGACCTCTCTGACTTCTCCCAAAAAGCTATCTAGCCCTCTACCCTCTACCTAGTGTCCGCAATCTTAGGTACTGGCAGCTATAAAGTATTAGTGGAACCATTCTCCTTTTGTCTATATACCTATGTAAAGCTTTCTTAAATAAGGATTTGTCATATCTATTCTGTAAAATCATGTTATTGTATCTAAACATTTAATAAAAATATTATAAAAAAATAAAAAAACTAATGTATATTTATATATCAGATTTTACCAAACTCATAAAAAATATAAAAAAATCACAACCCTAATAATATTGCTCTATACAGAAGCTAAATACATTAAAATACAATTAGAAAATGCAAAGTATAAATGTATAAAAAAACTTATAATACTTAAAGGACAAAGGGCCAGATTAGGAGTGGAGCACTATTTATTTCTTATGTTAGAGCGCTAATTGCGCTAGAAGCAAACTTTTTGCGCTGGTCGAGTTTCTCGTATTATGCGTTGAAAGTAAGAAGTTTGCACTCTCTTGCTAACCCGACGAGCGTAAACAGCTTACTTCTAGTGCTATTAGACTATCTCATGCACATTAACCTATTCCCCATAGAAGTAAATGGAGAAGAAAAGTGGAAAAAATCTAACACCCTACTCGTGCGCAAACCCGATCGCATATTCACATATGCGCATACCCGGTCGCATTTTCAAATATGCACTTACCCGTCCGCTTATTCTAATGTGCAGTAACCAGACATGAAAATAAGAATATTTCAGATTCCAATGTTCTTCACATAGAAGAATATGTTCTATTTATTCATAAATAAATAGTTTTACATATATATGATAGCATTTTGGTACAATATATATCTATAAATACATATATATATATATATATATATATATATATATATATATATATATTTAAATAAGAATTTTTTTTGTGATAGTCAAAATTACATTATAATAACTAAAAAATAAAAGCACAAAAACACCCCTCAAGGGTAATGGTGCAGACCCTAAAAAAAAACTTTAGCAAAAACAGAAATAGAAAGAGAGAAGGTATATGAGCTTTTTTACCTCCACAGTTAGGGAATTCAGCACTTTTTTAGAAGCAATTCAGCAAATAACCTTGTAAAACGGATAACTCAGGTGCAACCTTCAAACAAATTTGTTTATTACCCAATGTATAGGGAGAGCTACCACACAATAAAAGTAAACATGCCTAAAGTAGAAACAGTCCACGTATATAAACATGAACATATCTTCGTGCACAAGAAAAAATTCCTGGTCAGGAAAAAAAATATATAAGTGTGCACTTTAAATTATTTGTTTGTTATTCAGCATAAAACATGGTTTCCTTTGGAACATGAAATGTAAACCGGCATTTAGAAATGGACCACTGTAACCACAGGACTTAAGATCCCTGCTGACACGGCAGGACAGAAAGGAGAGGGAACTCTTCACTTACTTCCTTTTCCACATATGACCTCACACATCCCCAGTCACCTTAATGTAAGACTTTAAGGAATGGCCAGTGGCATCAAGGGATCCAAGCAATCGTGAGACCTCAGACTCTTTCCCTGCCGCTCCACACTTGCAGTTCTATTGGCAGATAATTTCTTACATTCCATCATGAACAATACACACAATGCCCACATGGGAATATTCATTTCACCCCTTTATTCTTCTTAAGCCAATCTGCCTGAGAGGGACTTCTAGTAAACTTACTAGTGACCAATTAGTCCCGTAAAGTGGGGGCTCTACAGGTTTTTCCCCATTTTTTTCTCCCCCGGGAGACAGATAGTATCGGGAATAGGTAGTGTTAAAGAGAACATTGGAAGATATGTTGATTTTATGCTAAGACCCTTTCTCCTCACCCTACCTTCCTACATCAAGTACACAAGAGATTTGGCATCACTGTGAGTGATAACACTTTTCTAGTGTCCCTTTATGTAGAAAGCTTATATTCCTCTATTTCTCACCAAATAGGCCTTAGAGTGATTAGAGATGTCCTTTAAACAAGAGGACCTAACTTTGAAAAGAATACTAAATTTGTTCTTTTAGACTTCAGACTTTTAAAATTTATATTGGAAAACAATGTTTTCAGTTTTGATGAAAAATACTACAGACAAATTAGGGGGACTGCAATGGGGTCAGTATGTGCCCTGACCTATGCCTGCCTCCATTTGGGGGCATGGGAGACTAATGAGGTCTTTGATACATTCAGTCACATTTTGAGAACCATGTTCTTGTTTGGATCAGATATGTGGATGATATTCTTATGCTGTGGGAGGGACCTCAGGATGTCCTAAAATCGTTCATATCTGACCAAAACAAAAATAAAAGGAACATCTTACTTACTTCTGAAATAAATTAAACTGAACTTTCCTTTCTGGATATAAAAATCAGAAAGGAGGGTGGCTGTATAGTTACCGAGAATTATAGAAAGACAAGGCTACAAACAGTATTCTGTTAGCATCTAGTGCTCACCCCCTGATTAGGGGTATTCCGACTGGACAATTCCTAGGATTGAAAAGGAATTCTTTCCCAAATAAGAAATTTTAGGTACATGCCCAGAGCATGAAGGAAAGATTGAAGGCCAGGGGATATTCCACTAGGTGTGTAACAGAATATTTTACAAGAGCCAAAAAAACTCATAGGGACCATTTGTTGTACAATGAAAGGCCAAGTAAGGAACAATATATGATAAGATAAATCACTACCTACAACAATCAATGGCCAGAATTGAGACAAAAGGGTGGGAGAAAGAATTGGTGAAAAACCTTTGCTTACTGCCCGTAGAGCCCCAACTTTAAGGGACAAATTGGTCACTAGTAAGTTTACTAGAAGTCCATCTCAGGTAGATTGGCTTTGGAAGGATAAAGGGGTGAAAGGCAGTTTCCCATTTGGGCATTGTGTACGTTTTCCAATCATGCGGAAATGTAAGAAACTTTTGATATACAATATTTCTTTAATTGTCAATCTGAGGGAGTTATTTATATTTTGTATTGTCAAAAATTTTACGTAGGAAAAACGAATCATCTTTTGAAAGACTGAATTCAAGAACATAGGGATGATATATCCTATAGGAGAGATACTAATGTGGCCAGACCCTATGCATCACATCACAATGGAGAAACCAATTCCCTTAAATTAATTGCAATAGACAAAGGTGATACCTCCAATAGAAAAGTTGACAAGATACTCCTACAAAAGGAGACTAAATGGATTTACATTTTGAAAACTAGGGCATCCCTAGGCCTTAATGAGAAGTTAGAATTTGCTAGTTTTCTGTAAATATGTTTATGTGTTAAAATATTTAATTTCTTTGTAGGAAATATGATGTACGTAATGAATTGTTGTTTCTTTGAAAATATGCACAAACATAAAATCACAAAAAATATTTTGCATAGTAGAAATTTCTAAAGTATGTAATATAATTGCTGTGGGAGAGACTATTAGAGGGTACTTCCTAAAATGTATACATGATCTAAATGATCTAAGTAAATAAAAGAAAACTATTTTTTTGAAAGTGTGCACAAACATAAAAGTGAGCATAAAGATCAAAGTGTGTACAAACATCACAAACATCAAAGTGTGCACAAACGTAAAAATGAAAAAAAAGTTTTTTTGCACAAAATAAATTCCTAAAGCATGTAATAAAATAATCTGTTGAGATGTATGTAAAATAAATATGGTTGTGACCATCCTCCACGTACTTACTTGTGGATGGTTTTAAATGTATTGTTCATGTATTCCTTTAAGAGAATGAAGAAGGTGGACCTAAGGGTTTAAAAAACAGACTGATTAGTGTTTTCATTATCCCTGATGAAGCCCCATGAAGCATACAGTGAGGGGGTGAAACATATATGTTGGCGTGTTATCTGTTGCCCTGAGAGGTTCTACCCACTTTGACAACTTTATAGTGACTGCCTATGCATGCACATGATGTATATGAACTGTTTGGATACAGTTTGGATACAGCGTTAATCCTTTGACATGTGAAAAGGAAGTAAGTGAAGAGTTCCCTCTCCTTTCTGTCCTGCCGTGTCAGCTGGGACCTTGAGTGTGGTGGTTACCGCAGTCCATTTTTAAATGCCGGTTTACATATCATGTTCCAAAGGAAACCATGTTTTATGCTGAATAACAAACAAATGATTTAAAGTGTACAGAAAAAAGTGTAAATACCACTGCAAAAAAACCTCGAAGGAATGGGCACAGAAGAGGGTCAGAGCCAGTCAGGGGCTGCATGGAGAAAGCAAAAAAGCAGTGGACCAACCGCAAAAATCCAGAAAGAAATGTAGAATGCCGCTACAGAGCAACAGTTAAAACGGTCTTTATTTCATGTATAAAAAGTCATCAAACACAGAGGAGAGGGCACAACTGTCTTACCCGATTCACGCCACAGAAGGGCGCTTACTCATAGACATAGAGCGCAAGTAAAACGATTGGGATATTTGAAAGGTAAAACCTCCAATCAACCGTGAGTCCAAAATGACGTCAACGCTCCCAATCATGGAGTCGTATACACGTGTTGTCAGGGTTACCGATCATAATATGGTGGCGATTAAAAAACAATGTATAATTTTTACTTGTAGACAGTGGTAAGTCAAAGAAACATTGTATATATTTGTAATTGCTGTCAATATTACGGGGAACAACTCTGAAAAACAAATTGATTATTAGGGATAAGAAAGCAACCTATGATTGAATAAAAAAACATATGTTAGAATTTGACAAGTAGCAGTATGTAACATATATAAAGAATGTTAAAATAATTTAATTTAACATCGTAGTGTAGCATAAAAAAGTTGCGGTATTAATGTTCAGATAAACCAGACCAAAACACATATTTTAGCGATAGTTTCTTAAATGGCTCAATGAAAGCATAAGCATGTTTTAAATCAGTCTACAAAATATTGCATATCCCACTTAAAATTAATGCCTAATGGTAGTTTTTTCTTAAGTTTATAGATCCAAAATAGTTCTTTTTTATCCAAAATGTTGGCTCTGTTCCCACCTATTTGAGGGGTTCTGGCCAAATCAATGACCTTTATTCTGAATCATGGTACATTAGTAAAGTGCATTAAATTTAGATGTTTTGCTACTTCAGAGTCCTTGTCAAAAAATTTTACATCGCTCAGATGTTCCCTTGCACATGATCTGAGGGCTCTAGAGGATTGACCCACATATTGGCTCCACAAATCTGACAATCTAACAGATATACTATATTCTCAGTCAGACGTGTAGCATAGAAAGAGATCTGAAATGATTCTCCTGTCACATTACTTTTAAAATTGTCTACAAACTCCATTGTAGCACATGTTAAACAATTAGTAGGGTGGGATCTAAAATTTCCCTTACCACATAACCATGTTGTTTTCTGAGCTGAATTTGATGTGACTAAACTGGGAGAAAGTCTAGATGTTTAAGTTGGTGGTTTTCTTGCCACAAACTTACAATGTCCCAAAAGAGGTTGTAAAATATCATCTCCTTTTAAGACAGTCAAGTGTTTTTGATAATCTTGCAAATAATGTTATAATGTAATGAGAACTCAGTTGAGAAAACAATAGAGTTTTCATCAAGGAAATTCTTATTCTCTCTTTTTTTCGTACTACTTTCATGATTTATTTTTTGGCCAGACCCAGAGTCAGTACCTGCAAGGCCACCAAAACCACTCTCTATTCCTTTAATTGGATCCCAAATTTTGATCTTCTCAAATGTCTTAATAAGTAAACAAGTTTGATGACTTGATCACTTTTTATACATGAAATAAAGACCGTTTTAACTGTTGCTCTTTAGCGGCCTTCTTTGTTTCTTTCTGGATTTAAAGTGTATACTTATATTTCTTTCATGTAATTGGCAAGAGTCCATGAGCTAGTGACGTATGGGATATACAATCCTACCAGAAGGGGCAAAGTTTCCCAAACCTCAAAATGCCTATAAATACACCCCTCACCACACCCACTATTCAGTTTTAAAAACTTTGCCTCCTATGGAGGTGGTGCAGTAAGTTTGTGCTTGATTTTCTTCTGTGATATGCGCTTCTCAACATTTTGAAGTCCGTTTTCTCTCAGAGTACAATGTCAGAGTGGATGGGAAGAGAGCATCACCTATTGAATTTATGGTTTTCCTCATGGGAAATCTTTTCAAAGGTTCTCTGTTATCGGTCGTAGAGATTCATCTACTATCTCCCTTTTCAGATCGACGATATACTCTCATATTCCATTACCTCTACTGTTACTACTGGTTTGGCTATCTGCTATATGTGGATAGGTGTCTTTCGGTAAGTATGATTTCATTACTTAAGACACTCTCAGCTATGGTTTGGCACTTTATGAATTAATATAAAGTTTTAAATATATGTATTGTACTTATATTTGCCATGAGTCAGGTTTATGTATATTTCCTTTTGCAGGCTATCAGTTTCAAAATTGGGAAACATATATATGAAGTTATTTTTTCTTACCTAGGGTATAGTCTGTCTTCAAATTAACTGCTTTTTCATAAATGTTCGTGCGCAAAATTAGGCTCATAAGGTCGCAAAATGCTGATGTTTATTGTGTAATTTTTGGTGCAAGAATTTTTTTGGTGCAAAGGTATGTTCAGTGATGCAAATTCATCATTTCTGGCGTCTTAGTTGACACAGGGTTTCCTTGCAAGGTTGCGCCTGCCATGAAGCAAGTTGCGTCATTTCCGACTGTTGTTAGCACCAAAAAAAATTCATTTTGCGTTGTGTGTCATACTTGGCACCAAATAATTTAATTATTTAAACCCCACTTCCTATATGCTTCTTGTTTTTTTCTATGCTCAGAGGGCTATGCTGTTTGCATTTTTTTACGATTTCTGAAACTACCATAGGTAATTTTGCTTTATATGTTGTTTTTCTCTTACATTTGCAAGATGTCTCAATCTGATCCTGTCTCAGAAACCACTGTTGGATCCCTGCTGCCTGAAAACAGTTCTACCAAAGCTAAGTACATCTGTTGTAAGTTAGTGGAGATTACATCTCCAGCTGTAGTATGTAATAGTTGTCATGATAAGCTTTTGCATGTAGATAATGTATCCATCAGTACTAGTACAATGCCTGTTGTTCCTTCAACATCTAATGTACATGATATCCCTGTGAATATAAAAGATTTTATTGCTAATGTGATTCAGAAGGCTTTTGTCTGCTATACCGCCTTCTAATAAACATAAAAGGTCTTTTAAAGCTTCTCATAAATGAAATTTCAAATGACCGACAACATACTGAATTATCCTCCTCTGATGAGGATCTATCTGATTCAGAAGATCCTACCTCAGATATTGACACTGACAAATCTACTTATCTCTTTAAGATGGAGTATTCCTTGCCAGCAATTAGATTGGAGTTTTGGGGAAAAATCCACAAAGTTGATGGGGTTATTTCTACTCTTGTCAAACGTACTACAATCTCTATGGAAGATAGTACTTCCTTTAAGGAACCTTTAGATAGGAAATTTCTATCATTAACTAAATAATTCCTATTTAAAACTAAATAATTACCTATAAAATAAACCCTAAGCCCTAATAGTTACAAACCCTAATAGTTACAGTTACAGTATAGTTAGCTTAGGTTTTATTTTTATTTCACAGCTAAGTTTGTATTTATTTTAACTAGGTAGACTAGTTAGTAAATAGTTATTAACTATTTACTAACTATCTAGTTAAAATACATACAAATTTACCTATAAAATGAAACCTAACCTGCCTCACACTAACATTACACTAAAATTAAATACATTACATTAATTAAATACAATTAAATAAATTACAAAAATTACACACAAAAAATAAACTATCAAATATTTAAACTAATAAGACCTTATCTAATAGCCCTATCAAAATAAAAAAATCCCCACAAAAATAAAAACCCCTAGCCTAAACTAAACTGCCAATAGCCCTTAAAAGGGCCTTTTGCGGGGGCGTGTCCGTGCAGTGTTCTGGTTAGGACGCATCTTCTGAATGCTCCTGCAGAAAAACTAATAATCTGCTGATTATTATTAACAACAGCAAGATTAATACCACACTACATCAAGGCATCACAAAGTCACTAACTGTGGCCTGGCATTTGACTTCTTGTCTGTTTTTATGACCCCGGGGACTAAGATTGGAATAAGGAGGCCTAGGACAGCAGCCCACTATTAGGCATACACCCCCCCCCCCCCGAGAGGAAAAGGGTTATCAGCGCTGTCGGTATAACCCGGCTTGCTGAAATTTCTTCACTGCACACCAATAACGGGAGAGTGAGTTGTACTAGGGGACAGCAGTATCAGCGCCTTTTTTCTCCTGTTACACTTGGAAGACATCCAATGTAATGGCCATGGCAGAAGTGTAGCAAACAAACAGAGGAATAGAAACAGAGAATAATGTGGCCAAAATTTTTATATTTATAATGATAAATTAAGGCCCATGTAAACAGTAACTTCAGTAATAAGAATATAGGAGGAGCTTTTGGCCGAAGTTCGTGATAATGCAATTTATAATTTTAACAGTTTTAACATATAAAGATCACCAATGTCACAAGCTGTTCATGCTTGGCTTACCCTGCAGCTGTCCCAAGATCCCCTCTAAAAGCCACCAAGATGTGGGCGATGGGGCTACTTGCTGCCGGCAAAAGAAAAGGCAGGTGATCAATATGCAAAACTCAAACTATGAAACTCACAGATCTTCGTTGATGCTGGGGATCAAGCGTACCGGGTCCTCTCACCGGCGTATCAGCATACCAGGTCCTCTCACCAGCAGTTATCCTTTTAAAGCTGCTCCCTCCCTGGGAATCTTCTTAGTTAATGAAATGCTTTATTATTTTGCTGTTAAACACTAATACCTTTAAGCCTTTCTTTGTAATGCCAAGACGTGGGCGTGTCAGGGTTTCTGCTGTGTTCCACCAATCAGAGGGTCCGCTTGAGAGGGCTTGTCTCGATATCCAATCAGAAAAGGTCCTCTCCAGCAACCATTAAGCTCTACTCCTTACAGGGGTGGATAGGCTCAAATGCTAAACATATTAGTAATATAGAAAAAAAGAGAGCTGAGCCGATCCTGTAATATGCATAAAACTTAGCATTTATTTCACCCAATAGGGTAATATTAAAAGTACATGTTACTCCACCATAAAATCACACAACAGTGCAAAGTTCAGAAATCAGCTGTGCAAAGCATATGCGTTTCAGCAAGAAGCCGTAATCATAGCTATGACTACGGCTTCTTGCTGAAACGCGTATGCTTTGCATGGCAGAAGTGTGTCATATACAGCAGCCTGAGAATCACCTAAGGAAATTTAAGCTCCTCATGCAAAAATTAATGGACAGGGCACCATATGACTACCTGATACAACGCATGCAAGCAAGCCCACACAAGCCTTCAGAAAAAGAGAACCTTGTTGGTACAGCATCTCCGACTCCACCCACCATTACAGAGAGCCCTCATGGAGCACAGCAAAATACCTTGCAGAGAACCGCATACGATACCTTTCTCACCGCTATTGCCTTCTCCTGCCGGCATTACAAGGAAGCATAATAACCACGTTACCCAGCCTCAAAAAATGCTTCCAGCAGAAACCCTGGGGCCCTGGGTAGGCGAGAAGAGGATGACATGCATTACGGCAGAAGGGACAGCAGAACAACGCAACTTCTCAACATCGGCAAGGCAGCTGCCAGACGAAATGGCAAGGAGACTCACGACCATGTCCCAAGTCAGCTCCTAGCATAGCATTTTCTGCTCACACAGCAGCGGTCATATCCCGAAGAAAGGAGAGGGGTAGCCAGCAGATGTCCCTCTCAGACAGCATCTGGCTGGTTTTGCCCTTCAGTGCAAATAGATGCCTTCAGCAACCGCTACACAAAATGGACTCTGGTAACCTTATAATAGTTATGACTATATATTATAAAAAGAGTTGTTGAAATGCTTGACGTTTATACTTAAGTTAAAGATACGCTTCTCATTTATCCTCATTTTTTCCTTCTCTTGTTTGGGGAAGCATAAGCATCAGTATCACCATCAAGAAGTTTGTAGGACTATTAAATGACTAGAGTAAGCTAGCAAAATCCTGGGGAATGATAGTGAACACTTCTATCTAAAGCCACAATAAATGGACATTAATAAAACTAAGATGGAGATGTTACATTTTATGATGATAGTTTTAGAAACGTACTGAGATTATTTTTGTGTAAATATCTAACAAGGTGTTTATGTTTGGTTGTATGGGCTTTAAAACATGAATCGAACTGTGGGCAAAATGATTGATGACTTTAGCTACTAGCACTTACTACATGTATAGATATAATACCCCATTTAGATCAAGTTGCTATGTGGGGGCTTGTGGGGCAGTGTCATACATCCAAATGGCTAGTATCTGAGTAACCGCATATTAATAGACAAACAAGGCACAATGGCATAGGTCATACAAAACCCTTTTGTTGTGGTCAGCGGCCAGGACCAAAAAAGATAAAATAACATACTTTGAAAATAAAGCTGCAACCTGTGCCATTTTCTTGCAGAACTAACCCACTAATATTTAACCCCTATTCCCCTCAAATCTTTCCTTTAAGATAACTGTTGCACATTCCTCCCAATTTTCATCAATAGGTAATCTAGTCATACCCCAGAATATATAAAGAGGAACTAACCCGGAGCATAATTCCTATGCTCCTTTTGTATTTTGTAGCTAATGCTCCCTAACTTCACATCCACTCATCTAAGCATACTTCTGCCAGCGAGATAGTCATAATTGAACATTGCTTAATAAGAACTATTGATTTGGTATACAAGCTTTATACTATGAATAGCACTGTGGATAGAATGATTCACTGTTTATAACTCTTATATTCCACATAAACTACACTGGACAGGGCACCATATGACTACCTGATACAACGCATGCAAGCAAGCCCACACAAGCCTTCAGAAAAAGAGAACCTTGTTGGTACAGCATCTCCGACTCCACCCACCATTACAGAGAGCCCTCATGGAGCACAGCAAAATACCTTGCAGAGAACCGCATACGATACCTTTCTCACCGCTATTGCCTTCTCCTGCCGGCATTACAAGGAAGCATAATAACCACGCTACCCATCCTCAAAAAATGCTTCCAGCAGAAACCCTGGGGCCCTGGGTAGGCGAGAAGAGGATGACATGCATTACGGCAGAAGGGACAGCAGAACAACGCAACTTCTCAACATCGGCAAGGCAGCTGCCAGACGAAATGGCAAGGAGACTCACGACCATGTCCCAAGTCAGCTCCTAGCATAGCATTTTCTGCTCACACAGCAGCGGTCATATCCCGAAGAAAGGAGAGGGGTAGCCTGCAGATGTCCCTCTCAGACAGCATCTGGCTGGTTTTGCCCTTCAGTGCAAATAGATGCCTTCAGCAACCGCTACACAAAATGGACTCTGGTAACCTTATAATAGTTATGACTATATATTATAAAAAGAGTTGTTGAAATGCTTGACGTTTATACTTAAGTTAAAGATACGCTTCTCATTTATCCTCATTTTTTCCTTCTCTTGTTTGGGGAAGCATAAGCATCAGTATCACCATCAAGAAGTTTGTAGGACTATTAAATGACTAGAGTAAGCTAGCAAAATCCTGGGGAATGATAGTGAACACTTCTATCTAAAGCCACATTAAATGGACATTAATAAAACTAAGATGGAGATGTTACATTTTATGATGATAGTTTTAGAAACGTACTGAGATTATTTTTGTGTAAATATCTAACAAGGTGTTTATGTTTGGTTGTATGGGCTTTAAAACATGAATCGAACTGTGGGCAAAAATGATTGATGACTTTAGCGACTAGCACTTACTACATGTATAGATATAATACCCCATTTAGATCAAGTTGCTATGTGGGGGCTTGTGGGGCAGTGTCATACATCCAAATGGCTAGTATCTGAGTAACCGCATATTAATAGACAAACAAGGCACAATGGCATAGGTCATACAAAACCCTTTTGTTGTGGTCAGCGGCCAGGACCAAAAAAGATAAAATAACATACTTTGAAAATAAAGCTGCAACCTGTGCCATTTTCTTGCAGAACTAACCCACTAATATTTAACCCCTATTCCCCTCAAATCTTTCCTTTAAGATAACTGTTGCACATTCCTCCCAATTTTCATCAATAGGTAATCTAGTCATACCCCAGAATATATAAAGAGGAACTAACCTGGAGCATAATTCCTATGCTCCTTTTGTATTTTGTAGCTAATGCTCCCTAACTTCACATCCACTCATCTAAGCATACTTCTGCCAGCGAGATAGTCATAATTGAACATTGCTTAATAAGAACTATTGATTTGGTATACAAGCTTTATACTATGAATCGCACTGTGGATAGAATGATTCACTGTTTATAACTCTTATATTCCACATAAACTACACTTACTCCACAATAAGCTTCATCTCCTGCTTATATATGATTCGGTTTTAATATTTATAAGCCGATTATTGACTGAAAATACATATGCCCAATGTTACTCACTACTGTTATACTTAAATTGTTTGTTTTTCTTACCCCTAACTCTCTCCCTCACCTCAACATGCCCCCAATACTGTTCATATGTGTATCTGTCACAGACCCAAGAGTGGTCTATATAGTTCGAAAATTGGGATCAATTCACTATACTAAAATTGTTATACTTAAATTGTTTGTTTTCCTTACCCCTAGCTCTCCCTCTCACCTCCATATATTCCCAATAATGTTCATATGTCTATCTGTCACAGACCCAAGAGTGGTCTATATAATTTGAAAATTGGGATCAATTCACTATACTAAAATTGTTATACTTAAATTGTTTGTTTTCCTTACCCCTAGCTCTCCCTCTCACCTCCATATATTCCCAATAATGTTCATATGTGTATCTGTCACAGACCCAAGAGTGGTCTATATAATTCGAAAATTGGGATCAATTCACTATACTAAAATATAGTATAAAAATACTGCTATGACTACGGCGGGGGATGCCGAAACGCGTCAGCTTTAGTGACCACCATCCATGCTAATTCTTTGTTTGCTGTGCCGCAATGACTAAATTGCTGGGGTTGCTATGTATTACTTTTGCTTTTCTTTTTACCTGCCAATAAAAACTGTGTGCTCTTAAAGATTTCAAGAAGTGCCGGATTCCTTCATTTCCTTGTTTAAAATTGTTATACTTAAATTGTTTGTTTTCCTTACCCCTAGTTCTCCCCCTCACCGCCATATATTCCCAATACTGTTCACATGTGTATCTGTTACAGACCCAAGAGTGGTCTACATAGTAAGAAAATTAGGATCAATTAAGACATACACTGAACATAAAAGGTGTCTTCAAGTGTTGAAATGAATGTTCATAAGCATTCCTCACACCTTTATACAGTTTGTACAACGGACTATTTTGACAAAGCATTTTACTGTAACAGCTTTGATGTACTATGTGCACATTTAATTTATGCCGTGTATGTATTGTTTATCAAAATAAAGCTCTTTTGAAAATTAAAAAAGGGCCTTTTGCTGGGCATTGCCCCAAAGAAATCAGCTCTTTTACCTGTAAAAAAAATACAAACAACCCCCAACAGTAAAACCCACCACCCACACAACCAAACCCCTCAAATAAAATCCTATCTAAAAAATTCAAGCTCCCCATTGCCCTTAAAAAGGCATTTGGATGGACATTGCCCTTAAAAGGGCATTTAGCTCTTTTTCTGTGCCCAAACCCTAATCTAAAAATAAAACCCACCAAATAAACCCTTAATAAAACCTAACACTAACCCCTGAAGATCCACTTACAGTTTTTGAAGACCGGACATTCATCCTCATCAAGCCAGGAGAAGTCTTCATCTAAGCAGCAAGAAGTCCTCAACAAAGCCAGGAGAAGTCTTCATCCAAGCGGCAAGAAGACGTCCTCCATGCGGGCAGAAGTCTTTATCCAGACGGCATCTTCTATATTCCTCCTTCTGACATGGAGAGGCTCCATCTTCAAGACATCCAGTGCGGAGCATCCTCTTCTTTCGATTCCTCTTGAAAAATGAAGTTTCCTTTAAATGATGTCATCCAAGATGGCGTCCCTTGAATTCCGATTGGCTGATAGAATTTTATCAGCCAATCGGAATTAAAGGGTAAAAAATCCAAGTGGCTGATGCAATCAGCTAATAGGATTGAGCTTGCATTCTATTGGGTGTTCCAATCAGCCAATAGAATGCGAGCTCAATCCTATTGGTTGATTGAATTAACAGCCAATCAGAATTCAAGGGACGCTATCTTGGGTGACGTCATTTAAAGGAACATTCATTCGGGAAGAAGACATAGAGAGAAGAGGATGCTACGTGCCGGATATCTTGAAGATGGATCTGTTCTGCGCCGGATGGATGAAGATAGAAGATGCTGTCTGGATGAAGACTTGGATGACGTCATTTAAAGGAACCTTCATTCTTCAAGAGGAATCGTAGAGGAGGATGCTCCGTGCCGGATGTCTTGAAGATGGAGCCGCTCCGCGTCAGAAGGATGAAGGTAGAAGATGCCGTATGGATGAAGACTTCTGCCCGCCTGGAGTACGACTTCTTGCTGCTTGCATGAAGACTTCTCCCGGCTTCATTGAGGACGTCTTGCCGCTTGGATGAAGACTTCTCCCAGCTTGATGAGGATGGATGTCCGGTCTTCAAAAACTGTAAGTTGTTTGTATTTTTACAGGTAAAAGAGCTGATTTATTTGGGACAATGCCCCGCAAAAGGCCCCTTTAAGGGCTATTGGCAGTTTAGTTTAGGCTAGGGTTTTTTATTTTGGGGGGGCTTTTTTATTCTGATAGGGCTATTAGATTAGGTGTAATTAGTTTAAATATATGATCATTTATTGTTTATTTTGTGTAATGTTAGGTGTTAGTGTGAGGCAGGTTAGGTTTTATTTTGCAGGTACATTTTAACTAGATAGTTAGTAAATAGTTAATAACTATTTACTAACTAGTCTACCTAGTTAAAATAAATACAAACAGCTGTGAAATAAAAATAAAACCTAAGCTAGCTACAATGTAACTATTAGTTATATTGTAACAAGCTTAGGGTTTATTTTATAGGTAATTATTTAGTTTAAAATAGGAATTATTTATTTAATAATAGTAATTTTTATTTAGATTTATTTTAATTATATTAAAGTTAGGGGTGTTAGGGTTAGGTTTAGTTGTTAATATATTTATTTAGTGTTAGTGATGTGAATCCAGAGGTTTAGGGGTTAATAACTTTAGTATAGTTGCGGCAGCGACATTGAGGGCAACAAATTAGGGGTTAATAAATTTATGCAGGTGGCAGCGATGATGGGGGTGACAGATTAGGGGTTAATAAGTGTAATATAGGTGTCGGCGATGTCTCGGGCATAAGATTAGGGGTGTTTAGAATTTGGGTTTATGTTAGGGTGTTAGGTGTAAACATAAATTTTCTTTCCCAATAGGAATCAATGGGGCTGCCTTACTGAGCTTTATGCTCCTTTATTGCAGGTGTTAGGCTTTTTTTTAGCCGGCTATTCCCATTGATGTCTATGGGGAAATCATGCACAAGCACGTAAAACCAGCTCAAAGCAGCACTGGTATTTATGTGCAGTATGGAGCTCAACGCTGCCATATTGTCTGCTAACGCCGTGTTTTTGCAAACCTGTAATAGCAGCGCTATTAAAGGTGAGCAGTGGAAATAACTTGCAAGTTATTATCGAGCCACTTATAACGCAAAACTCGTAATCTGGCCGTCAGTCTTTACATTTTGCCGAATCTCACACAAATCAACTAGTGTTGTTTCTTCAAAGACATGGTTGGAGGATCAATTTACCAAAAAGTTCCTTGATTCCTCAGACAAGTGTCACCTTTTTAGGTTTTCAGATAGATTCAGTGTCCATGACAAATTAAATTGGTTTCAGCTTGTCAGAATCTTCAGTCTCAATTAATCCCTTCAGTAGCTATGTGCATGGAGGTTTTAGGTCTTATGACTGCAGTATTGGACGCAATCCCCTTTGCTCATTTTCATATGAGACCTCTCCAGCTTTGTGGATTATACAAAGATATCACAATTAATATCCTTAAATCCCAATGTTCAACTTTCTCTGACTTGGTGGATAGATCACCACCGTATAATTTAAGGGGCCTCTTTTGTTCATCCAACCTGGACTATAATCACAACAGATGCAAGTCTTTCAGGTTGGGGAGCTGTCTGGGGATCTTTGACAGCACAAGGGGTTTGGAAATCTCAAGAGGCAAGGTTACCAATCAATATTTTAGAACTCTGTGCTATTTTCAGGGCTCTTCAAGTTTGGCCTCTGTTGAAGAGAGATCCATTTATTTGTTTTCAGACAGACAATATCACAACTATGGCATTTGTCAATCATCAGAGTGGGACTCGCAGTCCCCTAGCTATGAAAGAAGTATCTTGATACTTGCTTGGGCGGAATCCAGCTCTTGTCTAATTTGTGCGGTACATATCCCAGGTGTAGATAATTGGGAAGCGGATTATCTCAGCCGTCAGACTTTACATCTGGGGGAGTCATCGCTCCATCCAGATGTGTTTTTTCAGATTGTTCAGATGTGGGGTCTTCCAGAAATAGATCTGATGGTTTCCCATCTAAACAAGAAACTTCCCAGGTACCTGTCCAGGTCCAGGGATCCTCATGCGGAGTCAGTGGGTGCGTTAGCAGTTCCTTGGTTTTACCAACCTGCTTATATCTTTCCACCTCTAGATCTTCTTCCAAGAGTGATCTCCAAGATTATCATGGAACATTTGTTTGTGTTTCTGGTAGCACTAGAATGGCCTTACAGGTTCTGGTATGCGGACCTTGTCCAGATATCCAGTTGTCAACTTTGGCCACTTCCTTTAAGACCAGACCTTCTGTCTCAAGGACCATTTTTCCATCAGGATCTCAAATCATTAAATTTGAAGGTATGGAAATTGAACACTTAGTGCTTAGTCATAGAGGTTTCTCTGACTCAGTGATTGATACTATGCTTTAGGCTCGTAAATCTGTTTCTAGGAAGATTTATAATCGAGTTTGAAAGACTTATATTTCATGGTGTTCTCATAAATTCTCCTGGCATTCTTTTAGAATTCCTAGAATTTTACAGTTTCTTCAGGATGGTTTGGATAAAGGTTTTCATTGAAGGGACAAATCTCTGCTCTTTCTGTTTTATTTCACAGAAAGATTGCTAAGCTTCCTGATATTTACTGTTTTGTACAGGCTTTGGTCCGTATCAAGCCTGTCATTAAATCAATCTCTCCTCCTTGGAGTCTTAATTTGGTTTTGAAGGCTTTATAGGCTCCTCCTTTTGAGCCTATGCATTCCTTGGATATTAAACTACTTTCTTGAAAAGTGTTGTTCCTTGTGGCTATCTCTTCTGCTAGAAGAGTTTCCAAATTATCTGCTCTTTCTTGTGAGTTTCCTTTTCTGATTTTCCATCAAGATAAGGCAGTTTTGGGGACTTAAATTTTTACCTAAGGTTGTAAATTCTAACAACATTAATAGGGAAATTGTTGTTTCCTCTTTGTGTCCTAATCCTAAGAATTCTTTGGAAAGATCCTTACATTTTCTGGATGTTATAAGAGCTTTGAAATATTATGTTGAAACTACTAAATATTTCAGGAAGACTTCTAGTTTATTTATTGTATTTTCTGGTTCTAGGAAAAGTCAGAAAGCTTCTGCCATTTCCATGGCATCTTGGTTAAAGCTTTTGATTCATAAGGCTTATTTGGAGTTGGGTTAGGCCCCACCTAAGAGAATCACAGCTCATTCTACTAGATCAGTCTCCACTCTGTGGGTTTTTAAGAATGAAGCTTCAGTTGATCAGATTTGCAAAGCAGTGACTTGGTCTTTTTTGCATACATTTACTAAATTCTACCGTTTTGATGAGTTTGCTTCTTCGGAAGCAGTTTTTGGTAGAAAAACAGGCATCTGTTTCAATTTGATTCCTCTGCTTATGTTTTAAGTTTTTTTCTTTTCAATTATGAGAAAAACTTATTCTTTTGGTTGTGGATTTAATTTTTTCAGGGGAAATGGCTGTTTTTATTTTATCCCTCCCTTTCTAGTGACTCTTCTGTGGAGCTCCACATCTTGGGTATTACTATCCCATATGTCACTAGTTCATGGACTCTTGCACATTACATGAAATAAAACATAATTTATGTAAGAACTTACCTGATAAATTAATTTCTTTCATATTGGCAAGAGTCCATGAGACCCACCCTGTTTATGGTGGTTATGTTTTTTTGTATAAAGCACAATTTTATTTCCAATTCATTTTTTGATGCTTTTTACTCCTTTTTTCTATCACCCCACTACTTGGCTATTCATTAAACTAAATTGTGGGTGTGGTGAGGGGTGTATTTAAAGGCATTTTAAGGTTTGGGAAACTTTGCCCCTCCTGGTAGGATTGTATATCCCATACGTCACTAGTTCATGGACTCTTGCCAATATGAAAGAAATTAATTTATCAGGTAAGTTCTTACATAAATTATGTTTTTCTTTTTCCTGGCCAGGAATTTTTTCTCGTGCACGAAGATATGCTCGTGTTTATATACGTGGACAGTTTCTATCATGTTTACTTTTATTGTGTGGTAGCTCTCCCTATACATTGGGTAATAAACAAGTTTGTTTGAAGCTTGTACCTGAGTTATCCATGTCACAAGGTTATTTGATTAATTCTTTCTAAAAGAGTGCTGAATTCCGTAACTGTAGAGGTAAAAAAGTTTGTATATATCCTCTCTTTCTATTTCTGTTTTTGATTAAAAATAATAATAATAAAAAAAAAAATTATATATATATATATATATATATATCCATATTCATATTCAGGACAGCACTCTCTGGATTTTAAATTAAACATAGACGTTTAATTTGGCACCTTTACCAAATGGCTTCAAATTGTGAGATGAAAGGAGTAAAGGAGTCCTGTAAGAACTTCAAGAAGTATATATATATATATATATATATATATATATATATATATATATAAAATTACATATAGGTATAGATATATACACAGATATATAAAGGAATATCTCTTTAAAAATACAAAGAACATTTCCTGCCATGTGCAAAACATAAGAAACATAACATAAGAATGTATCTAAACTAAATACACACTATAACACTTTATTAAATTTGAATCATGCATGCATATGTTTTTTTTTCATCTTTAATATACACTATATGGCCAAAAGTATGTGGGCACCAATATGAGCTTGTTGGACATTCCATTTCAAAACTATAGGCATTAAAGGGATACTAACCCCAATTTTGTTCTTTTGTGATTCAGATAGAGCATGCTTTTTTAAGCAGATTTCTAATTTACTCCTATTATCAATTTTTCTTTGTTCTCATGCTATCTTGATTTGAAAAACAGTACTGTAAGCTTTAGAGCAGGACCATATTTTGTTCAGCACCTGGGTAGCACTTTCTGATTTGTGGCTAAATGTAGCGAACCAATCATCAGCAAGCTCTTCCAAGGTGCTGAACTAAAAATGGGCCAGCTCCTAACCTTTTATTACTGCTTTTTCAAATCAAGATAACATGGGAACAAAGAAAAATTGATAATAGGAGTAAATTAGAAAGTTGATTAAAATTGCATGTTCTATCTGAATCAAGAAAGAAAAAATTTGGGGTTAGTGTCCCTTTAATATGGAGTTGCCCACCGTTTTCGACTACAACAGCCTCCACACTTTCGGGAAAGACTTTAAACAAGATTTTGACCTTGGACAAGAGTGCAATTTTTATGCACTACATGCATTTCTACTACTTTGTGGCTGGGCTGTTGTGGCTCCTAGATGCTTCCGCTTCACAATAATAGCTTTTATAGTTGACCAGGGCAGATCTAGTAAGACAGAGATTTTACAAAGTGACTTAAAGACACTGAGCTCTTCAGTATGACTCATTGTTCTGCAAATATTTCTCTATGGAGATGTCATGTTGTTGGGATGTATGCACCTATTGGCAGTGGGTGTAGCTGAAACACCTTAACTAAATAATTAGTAAGGGTGTGCACATATTTTTGACCATATAGTATATATTATTAACAATCAAGCTACTGTAATGCAAATTATCTGCATAGAAAATAAAATATTTATAATTGTAATTTTCTTAGGAGCATTTGGTTTATTTTGGAGTTTGTTGACATACTTTTTGAAGAGTTCCTTAAAGGAACAGTCAAGTCAAAATTAAACTTTCATGATTCAAATAGGGCATGCAATTTTAAACAAGTTTTCAATTTACTTTTATTATCAAATTGTATTTCTTCTCTTGGTATTCTTTGTTGAAAGCTAACCCTAGGTAGGCTCATAAAACCTGATGTCTAAGCCTTAATATCAGTGCATTTTGACAGTTTTTCCCAGTTAGACAGTGCTAGTTCATGTGTGCCATATAGATAACATTGCGCTCACTCCCATGGAGTTATTAATGAGTCAGTACTGATTGGCTAAATTGGATGTCAGTCAAAGGAACTGAGATAAGAGGCAATCTACAGAGGTTTAGATACAAGGTAATCACAGAGGTGAAATGTGTATTAATATAACAGTGTTGGTTATGCAAAACTGAGGAATGGGTAATAAACAGATTATATATATTTTTAAACAATAACCATTTTTCAAGTAGACTGTCCTTTTATGTGGGACCAGTATCATGGTGAAAAAGCTTGGGGATTGATAAATTCAAAATAGGAGGACCACAAACTGGAAACTGGAATAGACTGTCCCTTTCAATACTGTTTATTTAGCCTGCTTTTGTTGTGACTGGTTAGGAACTGCCTAGTCAATCAATCACTGTGTAGAATAAAGTACGATCAGGGTACTGGATTATAAGAGGTGTACTCCAGCCTCAATGTGGAAGGTAAAATAAATACATAATTTAATGGTCTGAATAACAGGAAAAGTAGTAGCAAAAACAATAATAAACATACATTACAAAAAAAAAAAAAATAATAATTTAATATCTCTTTAAGGTATTCACAATCCATATTTTTTTTAATCTGTATTTTAACTCATGCCAGAAGAGGGTCCCCTGAAAGACAGGATGCCTTCATAGTGTTTTCAAGATATATGCATGTCAGATGGCATTTCCTAAGGCTGACAAGGTACATCTATGTCATAGGGGAAGAGGAAGCATCTGCTTCCAACAATACAAGTAAAGAAGATGAAAGTAAATTATATCTCTAGAGAACAGATATTTGTCATAGTGAAAAAATATGTTGAGAAAACAATAAACATTACTCAGTCTTCAAACAAAAGTAATTAATGTCTATGTAAATATGGTTTAAATAACTGATATGTGTAATGCATTATCTATGTATAGAAAATACTTGAAAAACACATCAGAAATGCAGGATAAGATACATTGTTTCCAGTCCCTATCTAGTTGAGAAGTCAATAAAAAAATATGCAAGGAGCTACAGTTCACCTCCTGGTTGCCTGTGCCCTGCAGCAGATTACAAAAAAAATGCTCTACTGTCTTGGGAAGGGGCAGTCTGAAGGCCCTTCCAGGATGGATAAATAAAGATACATTTATAATATAAACCAGTGATTCTGTAAAGAACTTAAAGAGGCATTAAGTTGAATATGCCTTAAACTAATTTTATATTAAGAATTCTGCTTAGTAAAGTTAGTTTTATGTTAGAAAATAGTGATGAATTCCAATCCTTTTGCAAAACCAACTGCAAAGTTTTAAAACAAACTCAAATTGTCACTGCATATTTTACTAAAGAGACATACAACAAAGTGCACATCTTATTGTGCAAACATGATTATTTCAGATGAACTGGAGTTGTGAAAATATTAGCACAAAAATACATCTAGCATTTGGAATTTAGCTTTCTTTTGTCTTTTATAAAAATTGCTATATTGTCATCTTATCTAATAAAAAAACAGACCTCAGAAGAGAGGCGGGTTGGGAGCCTCCCAATATACAATTTTATCAATACACTATCCACTTATCCCGCATTATGCAGTGGAATCTCCACTTAAAGGATGAATTATGGGTAGGTGTAGAGGAAGACTATTGAATATTAATATCGTAGGTGATTAATTCTGGATAGATAGGAAAGAAAGATATAGTAACATAACCATTAATTTCAGGAAAATCCTGCTCCTCAAATACCCATCCTTGCCGTCAATCCTATCCCAATTAACTTCTATTCTGGGCAACAAAAATGTTGTTTTCCCCATTCTGTCGAATAAATTGGAATAGAAGGAAGTATAACATATTCTAGCTTACAAGGTTCTAAATTGTGAGTCAATTAAAAAAAAGAATACTGAATTAAAAGAAACCTTTCCATGTCCATTAAATTCTTGTCTTTCCTACTTTCAAATACATCACTGTGTTTCCACTTGTGGAATTTTATCAGACCACAACTGCCTTTTGAAATGCTATGCTCAAAGAATGTTTTGTTAATGGGAACAATATCAATTTCAAACAAAATTTTGCTTGATATTACCACTCAAACTCTTCCCTTCTTTACATCTTCATGGTGTAATGAGCTTCAGATGGACATCACTAAAAAACAATGGCTCAATATCAGCCTCAGTATTTGAAACTAACTTTAAGTTTATTGATGAGGTGGTATTTAACACAAACTCACCTTCAATCCATGTATCCCCATGTTTCTAGGAGTTGTTGTGGGGGTGAGGGCACCTTTTGTCTTATATGATGGGATTGCACGGCATACTTATCGCATGTGATCCATCACATGGAATCTTCTTTAGAATGTCCTATCAAGTCATCTCCATTTATATTTTTCCTCAACTATCCTCCAATTATAATATGTCAATATAAATGTATCTTGTTAAGGATTATTATTATCATTTATTTGTATTGCAATGCGAACTTCTGTAGTGCTGGGTACAGAGATAGTGGTATACAATGAAAAAAAAATTGTGATAAGATACAAATACATAACAGACTAAACAAAACTAGTACAAGAGGAGAAAGGCCCTGCTCAGAGGAGCTTGCAATCTACAGGTTAAGGGTACAGAGACATAAGGTTTGGGGTAGTTTGTCACATGGATTGTATTTGCAGCAGCCAGTCAAGGCACTTCTAGATTTGTTTTAGATAGGATGATAGTCTGATTGAGTGAGGTAGAGAGCGCCAGAGGACAGGAGCAGTGCGTGAGAAGTCTTGGATGTGTGAGATGGATGTAGAGCACTGGGTTTCAAACCTGTCCTCAGGCCTGCCTAAAAAGCCACACTTTGTGGATATCTGAACTGAAGCACAGGTGAAATAATTAGCTGATTAATACGTATGGTTATTTTACCTGCTCTCATCCAATGTTATCATGAAAACCTGGCCTGTTGGGGAGGCTTGAGGACAGGTTTGAAAACCAGTGATGTAAAGATAATAGGATGGGAAAGACTTAAGCCAGACGTTGATTGAAGATGGAGGCTTGGGGAGTATTTGAAGATGAGAGAGGAAATATAGTTAAAATTGAGGTTGTTGAGTGGTTTATAGGTTAGGGTTAACACTTTGAATTGTATTTTAGATTGTATGGGAAGCCAGTGTGGATAATGGAAGAGCAGCTGATGTAGATCGGCTACTTAGATGCATGAGTCTAGTCCAGGAGGTGTTTGTGAAGGCCATTTATAAGTAGATTACAAAAGTCAATGTGTTAAATTATGAGGGAATTAATTCGTATTTTTGTAATTACTTTAGTAAGGAAAGGTCGGATTCTGCAAATGTTGTGGTGTGCACGGCAGGATTTCGTAAACGCTTGAATATTAATATTATTATTATTATCAGATATTTGTAGAGCGCCAACAGATTTGACAGCGCTTATATGTGGAGTAGATCTGAATTATGGATCAAAGTGTGACCCCAAGACAGCAGACCTGGGGTGAGGTGCTGAGAATAGAGTCTCTAACTGTGAAGAGTGCTACCAGGATGAAGATAAGAAGAGGGACCACCACCAAGATGAAGATGGAGGTCTAATGACATCAACACCCTATATCAGGTGTGCATAATTATTAGGCAACTTCCTTTCCTTTGGCAAAATGGGTCAAAAGAAGGACTTGACAGGCTCAGAAAAGTAAAAAATAGTGAGATATCTTGCAGAGGGATGCAGCACTCTTAAAATTGCAAAGCTTCTGAAGCGTGATCATCGAACAATTCAAAATAGTCAACAGGGTCGCAAGAAGCGTTAGGAAAAACCAAGGCGCAAAATAACTGCCCATGAACTGAGAAAAGTCAAGCGTGCAGCTGCCAAGATGCCACTTGCCACCAGTTTGGCCATATTTCAGAGCTGCAACATCACTGGAGTGCCCAAAAGCACAAGGTGTGCAATACTCAGAGACATGGCCAAGGTAAGAAAGGCTGAAAGACGACCACCACTGAACAAGACACACAAGCTGAAACGTCAAGACTGGGCCAAGAAATATCTCAAGACTGAATTTTCTAAGGTTTTATGGACTGATGAAATGAGTCTTGATGGGCCAGATGGATGGGCCCGTGGCTGGATTGGTAAAGGGCAGAGAGCTCCAGTCCGACTCAGACGCCAGCAAGGTGGAGGTGGAGTACTGGTTTGGGCTGGTATCATCAAAGATTAGCTTGTGGGGCCTTTTCGGGTTGAGGATGGAGTCAAGCTCAACTCCCAGTCCTACTGACAGTTTCTGGAAGACACCTTCTTCAAGCAGTGGTACAGGAAGAAGTCTGCATCCTTCAAGAAAAACATGATTTTCATGCAGGACAATGCTCTATCACACGCGTCCAAGTACCCCACAGCGTGGCTGGCAAGAAAGGGTATAAAAGAAGAAAATCTAATGACATGGCCTCCTTGTTCACCTGATCTGAACCCCATTGAGAACCTGTGGTCCATCATCAAATGTGAGATTTACAAGGAGGGAAAACAGTACACCTCTCTGAACAGTGTCTGGGAGGCTGTGGTTGCTGCTGCACGCAATGTTGATGGTGAACAGATCAAAACACTGACAGAATCCATGGATGGCAGGCTTTTGAGTGTCCTTGCAAAGAAAGGTGGCTATATTGGTCACTGATTTGTTTTTGTTTTGTTTTTGAATGTCAGAAATGTATATTTGTGAATGTTGAGATGTTATATTGGTTTCACTGGTAAAAATAAATAATTGAAATGGGTATATATTTGTTTTTTGTTAAGTTGCCTAATAATTATGCACAGTAATAGTCACCTGCACACACAGATATCCCCCTAAAATAGCTAAAACTAAAAACAAACTAAAAACTACTTTCAAAAATATTCAGCTTTGATATTAATGAGTTTTTTGGGTTCATTGAGAACATGGTTGTTGTTCAATAATAAAATTAATCCTCAAAAATACAACTTGCCTAATAATTCTGCACTCCCTGTAGTCAATGCCCTACAAAGAATAGTTTTTTTTTTATTTTAGGGTGCTTTTTTAAGTGGGGTTTTGGAAAAGGCTTGTTTGTTGTTTTTTGTACTGTATTTTTTATTTTATTTTTTATTAAGGTTTGGTTATTTTTTTAAGCAATGTTAGGTTAGTAAGTTTTAAGTTAAGGTTATTTTTTATTTTTTTATTTTTAAAGTTAAAGTTAGGGGTTTTTTTTTCAGGTAAGTTTTTTTTTTTCTAACGATACTGTTTTTTTTTACATGTAAGGTTTGTCTGTTTTGAGGTAACAGGAAGTTTTATGTTATGGGGTTTTGATGTTAGGTGGTTACTATGCGATGGGGGTTGTTGTGGTTTAGGGGTTAATAGTTTAGTGGGTTAACTTTTGATGGGGGTTGTGGTGAGTTAGGGGTTAATAGTGTACTGGGGAATTTGTGGTGGGCTATGTGGCAGGTTAGGGGTTATTAGAGTAGAAGGGTTTATGGCGATTCGGGTTAGCTTGTGATTATGGTTGTCAGTTTTTTCCACTTTTCTCTCTCCATTAAAGTCAATGGGAGAGTACATTAACGTGGTTGCAATATTGTATCTTCTGCTCTTTGTGAGCACCAGGCTAGCGCATGAGCAAAAAAATATTTTCTTTCAGGTTGTAATAAGTGCGCTACCCAACACGCTCAATGAGCCGAAGTTGAGCGGAGTTGATGTGCGAGCGGGAGCGGTAATTACCTTTCCACTCAAAATCTAGCCATAAAGTGGGTAAATGAGATTTCTTTCTAAATGTGGAGTTTTTCTGGACTGGAACTCCCTAATGTAACATAGTTGTTTGTGAAAGCGATCTTGCCTTGTATATATTCCCTAAGACCACATACTTATCATCCTTTCCTGATTGAATTATCAATAAACTGGACTCATAGTACAAGGTTAAAGTGGACCTCTTCCACAATACTTACTCCTAATATGTAAGGATGTTTTCTTTCACAGATTTTAAGCAAGATATTAAGATTTTTTTTACAGTAATCTTAAAATGAAACAATACTATATCTCTGTATAGTACTGTAGTAATATGTACAGATATATGTGTATCTCTTGAAAAATTCAATAAAAACTATTACACTAAAAAAACAAATTTTTACATGAAAGTTTAAGTTAAAGCTGTTTATTTTTATTTTGAAACAAACAGGAAGTGCACGTCTAAACAAAGGTAAAGCTAGTCTGTGGGATATAATCTCAATGGCTGAAGATAACAACTCCCCCAGCTTTTGTGTATAAGTAACATGGCCTGTAAGCATAAGAAAAATATGTTTATTTTTCATCATAGGAACATTAGATTTTGAAAAAATAAATAAAAAAAGTTTGATATATTGTTAAAATGCATTTTGGAGATGCAATAAAAAATGTCTTTAAACACAATTCATTAGGGACATGGCACAGTAGTAGCAAGGCTAGGACCATCCATTTATTATTTATCAGAAAAGTATAAACTGTAGCTTCTAGTTTCTCTCAGTGAAAAAATCATAGACATATTACGTAAAAAAGAAAAAGTAAAAATGCAAGTATACTTGAAAACGTATTTAGTACACATTTGAAAAGTCAGCTGGGCCATACACTTTTTCTAGAGATGTGTATGAACAAAAAACCTAGTTGCAGTTGAATCATTAACCCCTTAACCCCTTAATGACCGGACCATTTTTCAATTTTCTTACCCTTAATGACAATGGCTATTTTTACATTTCTGCTGTGTTTGTGTTTAGCTGTAATTTTCCTCTTACTCGTTTATTGTACCCACACATATTATATACCGTTTTTCTCGTCATTAAATGGACTTTCTAAAGATACCATTATTTTCATCATATCTTATAATTTACTAAAAAAAATGATAAAATATTAGGAAAAAAATGGAAAAAAACACACTTTTTCTAACTTTGACCCCCAAAATCTGTTACACATCTACAATCACCAAAAAACACCCATACTAAATAGCTTATAAATTTTGTCCTGAGTTTAGAAATACCCAATGTTTACATGTTCTTTGCTTTTTTTGCAATTTATGGGGCAATAAATACAAGTAGCACTTTGCTATTTCCAAACCACTTTTTTTCAAAATTAGCGCTAGTTACTTTGGAACCCTGATATCTGTCAGGAATACCTGAATATCCCTTGACATGTATATATTTTGTTTTAGAAGACATCCCAAAGTATTGATCTAGGCCCATTTTGGTATATTTCATGCCACCATTTCACCGCCAAATGCGATAAAAAAAAAAAAAAAAGTTCACTTTTTCACAAATTTTGTCACAAACTTTAGGTTTCCCACTGAAATTATTTACAAACAGCTTCTGCAATTATGGCACAAATGGTTGTAAATGCTTCTCTGGGATCCCCTTTTTCAGAAATAACAGACTTATATGGCTTTGTGGTTGCTTTTTGGTAATTAGAAGGCCGCTAAATGCCGCTGCGCACCACACGTGTATTATGTCCAGGAGTGAAGGGGTTAATTAGGGAGCTTGTAGGGAGCTTGAAGGGTTAATTTTAGCTTTAGTGTAGTGTAGTAGACAACCCCAAGTATTGATCTAGGCCCATTTTGGTATATTTTATGCCACCATTTCACCGCCAAATGCGAGCAAATAAAAAAAAAAAACTTTACATTTTTCACAATTTTAGGTTTCTCACTGAAATTATTTACAAACAGCTTGTGCAATTATGGCAGACATTGTTGTAAAAGCTTCTCTGGGATCCCCTTTGTTCAGAAATAGCAGATTTATATGGCTTTGTGTTGATCTTTGGTAATTAGAAGGCCGCTAAATGCTGCTGCGCACCACACGTGAATTATGCCCAGCAGTGAAGGGGTTAAATTAGGTAGCTTGTAGGGAGCTTGCAGGGTTAATTTTAGAGATCAGCCTCCCACCTGACACATCCCACCCCCTGATCCCTCCCAAACAGCTCTCTTCCCTCCCCCACCCCACAATTGTTACCGCCATCTTAAGTACTGGCAGAAAGTCTGCCAGTACTAAATAAAAGAGTTTTTTTTTTTTTTTTTTAAATAAAAATTATAAAATATTTTAGTTGTGATGGACCCCTGCCTTAGCACGAACCTCCCTAATCCCCCCCTCCAGCTCTCTAACCCTCTCCCCTACCTAATTACCGCCATCTTGGGTACTGGCAGCTGTCTGCCAGTACCCAGTTTGGCCCCACAAACCAAACTATTTTAATGTTATTTATAACTTTTATTTGTATGCTTAATTATTTCTGTAGTGTAGCAGCCCCCCCACAATACCCCCACCCCCTCCAACTCCCAGATCCTTTTAAATGTAAAAAAAAACAAAAACTTTTTTTCCCCTTCCTTTTTCATTGGTGTCAGTGTGGCTAATGTGCGCATGTGCACGTGCACGTGCACCCACATGCACACGCACACCCGCGCACGTGCACGCGCGCATCGTGCACGCGCGCACACACGCTCCCTCCTCCCACCAGACAAAGGCACCATCTGCACCATCACTACCGGTGCAGAGAGGGCCACAGAGTGTCTCTCTCTGCATCGGAGTCTTGTAAAGGGGTATTGCAGGATGCCTCCATATCGAGGCATCACTGCAATACCCTCAGAGCTGCTGGAAGTGATTGTGATCACTTCCAGCACTCTGTTAGACAACTGACGTACCAGGTACGTCCATTGTCATTAACTGCTTGTTAATGCATGACGTACCTGGTACGTCAGTTGTCATTAAGAGGTTAAAGGGACATTAAACACTAAATACATGCTAGATAGAATGATGCATTCAAAGAAAAGATTAGTCCATGACTAACATGTAGAGGTATTTTTTAAAGTTTTATTAGTTGTTTAAAAAGTGACAAAATAAGTGTAAAATTTTAGGCCTAGATTTGGAGTTTGGCGGTAGATGGGCTGTTAACGCTACGCGGGCTTTTTTCTGGCCGCACCATAAAATTAACTCTGGTATCGAGAGTCCCAAAAAAAGCTGCGTTAGGCTCCAAAAAAGGAGCGTAGAGCATTTTTACCGCAAATGCAACTCTCGATACCAGAGTTGCTTACGGACGCTGCCAGCCTCAAAAACGTGCTCGTGCACGATTCTCCCATAGGAAATAATGGGGCTGTTTGAGCTGAAAAAAAACCTAACACCTGCAAAAAAGCAGCGTTCAGCTCCTAACGCAGCCCCATTGTTTCCTATGGGCAAACACTTCCTACGTCTGCACCTAACACTCTAACATGTACCCCGAGTCTAAACACCCCTACCCTTACACTTATTAACCCCTAATCTGCCGCCCCCGCTATCGCTGACCCCTGCATATTATTATTACCCCCTAATCTGCCGCTCCGTAAACCGACGCAACTTACATTATCCCTATGTACCCCTAATCTGCTGCCCCTAACACCGCCGACCCCTATATTATATTTATTAACCCCTAACCTGCCCCCCACAACGTCGCCGCCAGCTACTTACAATAATTAACCCCTAATATGCCGACCGCAAAGCGCCGCCACCTACGTTATCCTTATGTACCCCTAATCTGCTGCCCCTAACACCGCCAACCCCTATATTATATTTATTAACCCCTAATCTGCCCCCCTCAACGTCGCCGACACCTGCCTACACTTATTAACCCCTAATCTGCCGAGCGGACCTGAGCGCTACTATAATAAAGTTATTAACCCCTAATCCGCCTCACTAACCCTATCATAAATAGTATTAACCCCTAATCTGCCCTCCCTAACATCGCCGACACCTATCTTCAATTATTAACCCCTAATCTGACGACCGGAGCTCACCGCTACTATAATAAATGGATTAACCCCTAAAGCTAAGTCAAACCCTAACACTAACACCCCCCTAAGTTAAATATAATTTTAATCTAACGAAATTAATTAACTCTTATTAAATAAATTATTCCTATTTAAAGCTAAATACTTACCTGTAAAAAAAATCCTAATATAGCTACAATATAAATTATAATTACATTGTAGCTATTTTAGGATTAATATTTATTTTACAGGCAACTTTGTAATTATTTTAACCAGGTACAATAGCTATTAAATCGTTAAGAACTATTTAATAGTTACCTAGTTAAAATAATAACAAAATTACCTGTAAAATAAGTCTTAACCTAAGTTATAATTAAACCTAACACTACCCTATCAATAAATTAATTAAATAAAATACCTACAATTACCTACAATAAAACCTAACACTACACTATCAATAAATAAATTAAATACAATTTCTACAAATAACTACAATTACATAAACTAACTAAAGTACAAAAAATAAAAAAGAACTAAGTTACAAAAAATAAAAAAATATTTACAAACATAAGAAAAATATTACAACAATTTTAAACTAATTACACCTACTCTAAGCCCCCTAATAAAATAACAAAGACCCCCAAAATAAAAAAATTCCCTACCCTATTCTAAATTAATAAATTTAAAAGCTCTTTTACCTTACCAGCCCTGAACAGGGCCCTTTGCGGGGCATGCCCCAAGAAAATCAGCTCTTTTGCCTGTAAAAAAAAAACATACAATACCCCCCCCCCAACATTACAACCCACCACCCACATACCCCTAATCTAACCCAAACCCCCCTTAAATAAACCTAACACTAAGCCCCTGAAGATCTTCCTACCTTGTCTTCACCCTACCAGGTTCACCGATCCGTCCTGGCATCCGGTGCTGAAGAGGTCCAGAAGAGGCTCCAAAGTCTTCCTCCTATCCGGCAAGAAGAGGACATCCGGACCGGCAAACATCTTCATCCAAGCTGCATCTTCGATCTTCTTCCATCCGGTGCGGAGCGGGTCCATGTTGAAGCATCAGACGCGGATCCATCCTCTTCTTCCGGCGTCTCCCGACGAATGACGGTTCCGTTAAGGGACGTCATCCAAGATGGCGTCCCTCGAATTCCGATTGGCTGATAGTATTCTATCAGCCAATCGGAATTAAGGTAGGAATATTCTGATTGGCTGATGGAATCAGCCAATCAGAATCAAGTTCAATCCGATTGGCTGATCCAATCAGCCAATCAGATTGAGCTCGCATTCTATTGGCTGATCGGAACAGCCAATAGAATGCGAGCTCAATCTGATTGGCTGATTGGATCAGCCAATCGGATTGAACTTGATTCTGATTGGCTGATTCCATCAGCCAATCAGAATATTCCTACCTTAATTCCGATTGGCTGATAGAATACTATCAGCCAATCGGAATTCGAGGGACGCCATCTTGGATGACGTCCCTTAAAGGAACCGTCATTCGTCGGGAGACGCCGGAAGAAGAGGATGGATCCGCGTCGGCTGCTTCAACATGGACCCGCTCCGCACCAGATGGAAGAAGATCGAAGATGCCGCTTGGATGAAGATGTTTGCCGGTCCGGATGTCCTCTTCTTGCCGGATAGGAGGAAGACTTTGGACCCTCTTCTGGACTTCTTCAGTGGATGTCTAGCCCCCGCTTGGGTTGGATGAAGATATCGGAGCCAGGACCGATCGGTGATACCCGGTGAGGTGAAGACAAGGTAGGAAGATCTTCAGGGGCTTAGTGTTAGGTTTATTTAAGGGGGGTTTGGGTTAGATTAGGGGTATGTGGGTGGTGGGTTGTAATGTTGGGGGGGGGTATTGTATGTTTTTTTTTACAGGCAAAAGAGCTGATTTTCTTGGGGCATGCCCCGCAAAGGGCCCTGTTCAGGGCTGGTAAGGTAAAAGAGCTTTTAAATTTATTAATTTAGAATAGGGTAGGGCATTTTTTTTATTTTGGGGGTCTTTGTTATTTTATTAGGGGGCTTAGAGTAGGTGTAATTAGTTTAAAATTGTTGTAATATTTTTCTTATGTTTGTAAATATTTTTTTATTTTTTGTAACTTAGTTCTTTTTTATTTTTTGTACTTTAGTTAGTTTATGTAATTGTAGTTATTTGTAGAAATTGTATTTAATTTATTTATTGATAGTGTAGTGTTAGGTTTTATTTTAGGTAATTGTAGGTATTTTATTTAATTAATTTATTGATAGGGTAGTGTTAGGTTTAATTATAACTTAGGTTAGGACTTATTTTACAGGTAATTTTGTTATTATTTTAACTAGGTAACTATTAAATAGTTCTTAACTATTTAATAGCTATTGTACCTAGTTAAAATAATTACCAAGTTGCCTGTAAAATAAATATTAATCCTAAAATAGCTACAATGTAATTATAATTTATATTGTAGCTATATTAGGATTTTTTTTTAAAGGTAAGTATTTAGCTTTAAATAGGAATAATTTATTTAATAAGAGTTAATTAATTTCGTTAGATTAAAATTATATTTAACTTAGGGGGGTGTTAGTGTTAGGGTTAGACTTAGCTTTAGGGGTTAATACATTTATTAGAGTAGCGGTGAGCTCCGGTCGTCAGATTAGGGGTTAATAATTGAAGTTAGGTGTCGGCGATGTTAGGGAGGGCAGATTAGGGGTTAATACTATTTATGATAGGGTTAGTGAGGCGGATTAGGGGTTAATAACTTTATTATAGTAGCGCTCAGGTCCTCTCGGCAGATTAGGGGTTAATAAGTGTAGGCAGGTGTCGGCGACGTTGTGGGGGGCAGGTTAGGGGTTAATAAATATAATATAGGGGTCGGCGGTGTTAGGGGCAGCAGATTAGGGGTACATAAGGATAACGTAGGTGGCGGCGCTTTGCGGTCGGCAGATTAGGGGTTAATTATTGTAAGTAGCTGGCGGCGACGTTGAGGGGGGCAGGTTAGGGGTAAATAAATATAATACAGGGGTCGGCGGTGTTAGGGGCAGCAGATTAGGGGTACATAAGTATAACGTAGGTGGCGGTCGGCAGATTAGGGGTTAAAAAATGTAATCGAGTTGCGGCGATGTGGGGGGACCTCAGTTTAGGGGTGCATAGGTAGTTTATGGGTGTTAGTGTACTTTAGGGTACAGTAGTTAAGAGCTTTATGAACCGGCGTTAGCCCAGAAAGCTCTTAACTCCTGCTATTTTCCTGCGGCTGGAGTTTTGTCGTTAGAGCTCTAACGCTCACTTCAGAAACGACTCTAAATACCGGCGTTAGGAAGATCCCATTGAAAAGATAGGATACGCAATTGACGTAAGGGGATCTGCGGTATGGAAAAGTTGCGGCTGAAAAGTGAGCGTTAGACCCTTTAATCACTGACTCCAAATACCAGCGGTAGCCTAAAACCAGCGTTAGGAGCCTCTAACGCTGGTTTTCACGGCTAACGCCGAACTCTAAATCTAGGCCTTAGTGTCTATAAAACACTGGGAGCTGCCATGTTGTAACTTATGTTACCTTCTCTGCTGTGGCCAATTAGGGTCAGTTATAAATAGGTCACTAGAGTGTGCAGCCAATGGTTGTGCTTTATTTAACAGTGTTCTGCACTTCCATTTCTAACAGGAACTGAAAAGCTCACAATTTCAGAATGGAATTACAAGCAAAGAGGACAAAATAAATAATGAAAGTATATTGCAGAGTTGTTTTATTATATACAATTTATCATTTTATATCACCATCTCAAAGTGTTTAATGTCCCTTTAAGGACCGGGCATTTCAGGCAAAAACTTCCCCAAAAGACCAGAGCATTTTTAGCATTTTTGCCATCACTACATTTAAACAGAAATAGAGCCTTTTTTATATTTACCTATCAAAACTATATATATATATATATATATATATATATATATATATATATATATATATATATATATATATATATATATATATATATATATATATATTAGTAGACAATCCAAAGCATTGATCTAGGCCCATTTTGGTATATTTCATGCCACCATTTCACAGCCAAATGCAATCAAATAAAAAAGATTGTTAACCTTTTCACAATTTTAGGTTTCTCACTAAAATTATTTACAAACAGCTTGTGCAATCATGGCACAAATGGTTGTAAATGCTTTGTTGGGATCCCCATTGTTCAGAAATAGCAGAGATATATGCTTTGGCATTGCTTTTTGGTAATTAGAAGGTTGCTAAATGCTGCTGTGCACCACAATTGTATTATGCCCAGCAGTGAAGGAGTTAATTAGGTAGCTTGTAGGATTAATTTTAGCTTTAGTGTAGAGATCAGCCTCCCACCTTACACATCCCACCCCCTGATCCCTCCCCAACCCCTCTTAAACAGCTCTCTTCCCTCCCCCACCCCAAAGGTCACCCCCATCTTAAGTACTGGCAGAAAGTTTGCCAGTATAAAAATAAAAGTTTTTTTTTTATATATATATATTTTCTGCCTGGTAGTATCCATCATTACCTCCCAACCTCCCTAATTCCTCCCAAATAGCTCTCTAATCCTCGTCCTCTACCTATTAGCCACCATTTTAGGTACTGGAAGCTGTCTGCCAGTACCCAGTTTGCTGCAACTTAGGCAAAAAAAAAATACCCATTTTTTCTGTAGTGTAGTTGCCCACCCCTCAATACCCTACCCCCTCCCAGATCCCTTTCCTTCAATTGATCCCACATAGGATCCCCCTCATTGCCACTCCTCACAGCTTTTTTTTTCATTCCCTGTAGCGCGGGGTAGCTGTCCCACCCGCTCCCACCCTCCTCCCGCCCTCTACAGCGATGGGCCACCCACCCTTCTTCCTCCTTACCATCCCACCCACCCCCCAACAATATATGTATGTATATGTGCATATATATATATATATATATATATATATATATATATATATATATATATATATAAATAATTGTGTGTACATATGTATTTAAGTATTTGTGATTTACTGTATAGCTACTGTACATATTCCAATGTTCTTCACTTACATAACAATATACTTTTTATTATAAATATATATATATATATATATATACTTATACCTATATATCTATATCTATCTATATATATATCTATATCTATCTATATATATATATATATATATATATATATATATTTAATTTACTTATCAGTCAGATATATTTAGAAATATATATGGTATAATTAATAATAATAAGTAAAATAAATTAAATGTGAAGAACATTAGAATTTAAAATATTCGTAATGCACAATGGGTTTAGCGATTTAGGTCTAATGAGGTCGGGTTAGCACACATGAAGATTTGCTAATTTCCATACGCGTTCATGAAACATGAAAAAAATATTACAAAATATTAATACAAATTATTAAATATTATATAATGTAAAAAATATAGATATATTATATTGATTATTTAGAATATTTTACAGTATGTATAATAGCTTTTAATAATTTTTATTAATATGTTTAAATAAATTATATTTAATATTTCAAGAATGTGCATTGACATTAGTAATTCTTCACGTGCTCTAACCTTACCACTTTAAACCTAAATTGCAACCCTGATGCGCATTATGCATTGTTTACATTCCATTACATTATGCTCTATAGTAATAGATTTATAGGTATCAGTCTTCATATATATTATATATATATATATATATATATATATATATATATATATATATATATATATATATATATATATATATATATATATACAAAACAGGGAAGGGAACTGCAGGGTCATAGGATGTGTACCCGGTCCGGTATGAGAGTGCAGTTCCCTTCCGTGTTTTGTATATGTCTAGGGTGATTACATATTCCTGTGCACCCTTCCCTTGTTTTCAGTTTGTTTGGATTTGAAAGCTTGCATTGTGTGGCTGTTTTAGGGTCTCAGGTATTGGAAAGGACCTTGACGTGGTACCCGAGCTTGTCCCATTTGGCCAGATGCAGTGACTAACCTTTCCAGTTTTGCTTTTAAATCTTAGCTGAGAGCTTGTAAGTGAGTGCTGGGTTTTCTCTGTGTGATATATATATATATATATATATATATTTATATATATATATGTGTGTGTGTGTGTGTGTCTGTGTAAAACGATGTATTTAGATTAAAAAATACATTGTTCTGTATGTGAAAAACATTGGAACGTAAACTATTCATAACTCCTGTCAGGTTAGCACATGAGCGATAGGTTTTTTTAATCTGTGCTCTATATTGACTTCATTAATGAGAATACGTAAACATAGTCATGATATTTGGTTTTGCTTGCATGCAAACTTTTTGTTTTTAACTCGTAACCCTACGTGCAAATAAAACTCTGTATAGCAAAGTTTACACTTGAGTAGGAGCACTAAATAGCACTCCTCTCATTAACTGGCCCTTGGTTTGTAAGAAATTTGTTAAAAATTTCTTCTGTTATTTTAACTGGGAATGATTTATTTTCATAGAAGCTTATAAGGTTGTCATGATTTCCACATAGGTCACTTATCTGATGAGAAGAAATAGAAGGATGATATATAGATATAAGAAATTGTTTAAGGAAAGACTATGAAGACAGGATTGCTATTTTGCAAATTCCTCCCACATTAACATGATTCTTATAACCTTGGCCACTGTGTATGAAGTGTCAAAAATAATTTTGGTTTTGATTAGCTGAGTTATTAAACGTACGTTAATATAAAACCTGCTCTTTTGTCATTGCAATATAAAGTACCTCTTATTAATTTAGGAAGATGGCTAAAAAGAAATGGATTCTATAGTAAGGTAAATCAAGGGTATGTAGTTCAGGATCTTTTTTTTTATTCTCTGTTGGATAGATGTATCTGAAAACTCCTTATAGGTATTTTATAAAGTGGAACCAAAAACAGAACTAATATATGGAGTTAAGCTTTGATTTCTTCAGTACAAAAGCATGTGTGAGAAAAGAATAGTGATTCATTGTTTCAAATTTTTTCTTAAAAGGATTTAATAAGTCACCTTTGGGGCGGAGTTCACAGAGGAATGGTCATACTTTGAAATAAGAACAATATCAGGTTTAAAAATTAATTGCATTCAATGTATGGCCGCTTTGTATAGGGAATGAACAGTCACAAATATTGTAAAAGTCATGAGTTAGTAAAAGTTTTCAAAGTATTACTAGTTGTTTAGAACAATGAGAGTTATATATAGGTATGGGACTGCTTTCTGTCTACAACCAGATTAAGGATGCCATTAAAATCCCCTTGACTAACATTTGTCCTCATTTTACTTAAAGTGAAACTAAACTTCGAGCCTCTAGAACATAAATTCTACTCTATGGGGGGTAGTTATCAAGCCGTCAACCTCAAATACGCTGGAATTCCACAGCGTATTTGTGGCGAGGCTGATTCGCCTTAGTTATCAAAGGCTCGAGACCGGCTAAAGTAGAATTTAGTGACGTAAGCTTCGATCCGCCGGACTCAGTCCGACACAGATCGATTCTTACGTCACTCTAAATGTTCCGCACACAAGTGCGGCACATTCTCACTACTTTTGCTAGTTATCAAATGACTAGCAGGTTCGCTCAGCACTTTTACGGCCCAGCGTACCTGGTTTTCAAACCGCCACCCCTGGAGGTGGCGGATCCCATAGGAATCAATGGGAGTCTGACCATAGCGAAAGTACAAGTTCGCTGCTGACAGACATCCCATTGATTTCTATGGGCGCTGTCTGCACCTAACACCCTAACATGTACCCCGAGTCTAAACACCACTAATCTGCCCCCCTACACCGCCGCAACTAAATAAAGTTATTAACCCCTAAACCGCCACTCCCGGAGCCCACCGCAAGCTACTCTATACATATTAACCCCTAAACCGCCGCTCCCGGAGCCCACCGCAACTATAAAAAATTTATTAACCCCTAAACCGCCGCTCCCTGAACCCGCCGCAACCTATATTAAATGTATTAACCCCTATCCTGCCCCCCTACACCGTCGCCACCTATAATAAATTTATTAACCCCTAATCTGCCCCCCCTACACCGTCGCCACCTATAATAAATTTATTAACCCCTAATCTGCCCCCCCCTACACCGTCGCCACCTATAATAAATTTATTAACCCCTATCCTGCCCCCCACTACGCCGCCGCCACTGTAATAAAATTATTAACCCCTAAACCTAAGTCTAACCCTAACGCCCCCCTAACTTAAATATTAATTAAATAAATCTAAATAATATTTTTAATATTAACTAAATTAATCCTATTTAAAACTAAATACTTACCTTTAAAATAAACCCTAATATAGCTACAATAAAAATAATAATTATATTCTAGCTATCTTAGGATTTATTTTTATTTTACAGGCAACTTTCAATTTATTTTAACTAGGTACAATAGCTATTAAATAGTTATTAACTATTTAATAGCTTACCTAGCTAAAATAAACTGAAATTTACCTGTAAAATAAATCCTAACTTAAGTTATAATTACACCTAACACTACACTATACTTTAATAAATTTTTCCTATTTAAAACTAAATACTTACCTGTAAAATAAACCCTAAGATAGCTACAATATAAATAATAATTATATTGTAGCTATCTTAGGATTTATATTTATTTTACAGGTAACTTTGTATTTATTTTAGCTAGGTAGAATAGTTATTAAATAGTTATTAACTATTTAATAACTACCTAGCTAAAAGAAATACAAAATTACCTGTAAAATAAATCCTAACCTAAGTTACAATTAAACCTAATACTACACTATCATTAAATTAATTAAATAAACTACCTACAAATAACTACAATTAAATACAATTACATAAACTAACTAAAGTACAAAAAATAAAAAAAGCTAAGTTACAAAAAATAAAAAAATAAGTTACAAACATTTTAAAAATATTACAACAATTTTAAGCTAATTACACCTAATCTAAGCCCCCTAATAAAATAACAAACCCCCCCAAAATAAAAAAATGCCCTGCCCTATTCTAAATTAAATAAAGTTCAAAGCTCTTTTACCTTACCAGCCCTTAAAAGGGCCATTTGTGGGGGCATGCCCCAAAAAGTTCAGCTCTTTTGCCTGTAATAGAAAAATACAACCCCCCCAACATTAAAACCCACCACCCACATACCCCTAATCTAACCCAAACCCCCCTTACAAAAACCTAAAACTAATCCCCTGAAGATCATCCTACCTTTAGTCGTCTTCACTCAGCCGAGCAGCGATGGAACCGAAGTGGACATCCGGAGCGGAAGAAGTTAATCCTCCAAGCGGCGCTGAAGAAATCTTCCATCCGATGAAGTCATCATCCAGGCGGCGATGAAGAAGTCTTCGATCCGGGCGATGTCATCTTCAAAGAGGCGCTGAAGAGGTCTTCTATCCGGGCGATGTCATCTTCCAAGCCGGGTCTTGAATCTTCCTCCCGCCGACGCGGAACCTCCTTCTTCACCGACGGACTACGACGAATGAAGGCTCCTTTAAGGGACGTCATCCAAGATGGCGTCCCCTCAATTCCGATTGGCTGATAGGATTCTATCAGCCAATCGGAATTAAGATAGGAAAAATCTGATTGGCTGATGGAATCAGCCAATCAGATTGAGCTCGCATTCTATTGGCTTATTTATATTGTAGCTATATTAGGGTTTATTTTAAAGATAAGTATTTAGTTTTAAATAGGATTAATTTAGTTAATAATAGAAATATTATTTAGATTTATTTAATTAATATTTAAGTTAGGGGGGCATTAGGGTTAGGGTTAGACTTAGGTTTAGGGGTTAATAATTTTATTACAGTGGCGGCGGTGTAGTGGGGGGCAGGATAGGGGTTAATAAATTTATTATAGGTGACGACGGTGTAGGGGGGCAGGATAGGGGTTAATAAATTTATTATAGGTGACGACGGTGTAGGGTTGGCAGGATAAGGGTTAATAGGTTTAATATAGGTTGTGGCGGGTTCAGGGAGCGGCAATTTAGGGGTTAAACTATTTATTTAGTTGCGGCGAGGTGCGGGATCAGCAGGATAGGGGTTAATAATTTTATTATAGAGGGCGATGGTGTAGGGGGGGCAGGATAGGGGTTACTAGGTATACTGTAGGTGGCAGCGGTGTCCGGGAGCGGCGGTTTAGGGGTTAATACATTTATAAGAGTTGCGGCAGGGTCTAGGAGCGGCGGTTTAGGGGTTAAAACATTTATAAGAGTTGCGGCAGGGTCTAGGAGCGGCGTTTTAGGGGTTAGTAACTTTATTGAGTTGCGGGGGGCTCCGGGGGCGCCGGTATAGGGATAGAACAGTGTAGTTTAGTGTGGGTGCTTAGTGACAGGCTAGCAATAAAGCTGGGAAAAAGCCAAAGGGCAGCGAGATCGGATGAGTGATAATTCTCACAGTCCGCTGCTCATCGCCCCGCGGCTTTTTGACAGCTTTTTTTTATAACTTAGGTGAACGTATTCAAGGTCCGCGGTGGCGAAGGTAGGCGAGCTTAGGCGGGCGTATTGGGCCGGCGAAGTCAGAAAAGTAGACGGCTTGATAACTACCCCCCTATATGTTTAATATACTGAGATTGCTAACTTTTTTTTTTAGATTCATTTTATTTTTTCAACTTTATATATCTTTAAACTACCATTGCCGCGCTAACTCCGCCCATCATCTACTTCCTCTACTTCTTTGTGCTGACGTATAGAGCGGTCTCAACTGATCCATATGTATGTCAAATCCACGTTCTCATTGAACAGGTCTACAACGCGCATGCGTCAATCGCATTAGCAACATAGTATTGAATGAATAACAATATTGTATTCATTCAGTACTATGTTATATTCCAAAAAGAATGGCTATGAATTTTTTCAATCCGTGACCCTTTTTCCTAGACTGCAACTATCACGACGTTTAGTCTTTATTGCCAGGGGGGAAGATTATGCATGCGCAAAACGGGAACCAACAAAACTAAGTCTGCATAAAATAAATTGGCTCATGCGCAGATTAAATAATAGACGGATGACGTAGCTTGATGGCCGCCTAATGGCCAGAATTTTAATTGGTTATTGGGAAAGCGTGAACAGGAGCAAAAAAAAATATGTTTTACGGGTTGAATTATGATAGTATGAAAAACCTAATAATTGCGGTCATAACTTTGTTGACAGATAACTGCTGCAAAATTGATAAATGAAACTCATATTATTTTGGCATAAAAAATGTTAGTGAAGAACGTAAACAAGGTATGTTTGCCTTCAATTTAAGTTGCATTAATTAATACTGAATCAAGAAATAAATGGTGACCTGTATTTACTCAAATTAAATATTACAATTTCATAGTGGCTTTTGATAATATGCTTTATAGAAAAAAATATATATAAAGCAATAGCCAGACTCCTCTTTTTATAGCAAGCAAGAATTTGATGGGGAAAGGACAAAATTGTTCAGTAGTAAGTAAGAAGGGACTATATTTCCAAAGACTGTTTTGTAAGGTTAATTTCAGGCCATTGGCATTACAGTTAAGTAATTAAATGTCACCTGGGAAATAAGTGGATCAATTAGTTTGCATCTTGGGACCCTAATTCAGTAGAGCAATCTCATAGTGATTAAACTTCAGATTTTAATGAGAAAATATTAGCATGCACTTTTTATATGAGTTTTTAAATATATTTTAATAAAGAAATGATGTCTTTCCAATAAGGAGGAGTTTGACAGAGTACAATCTTAATTACAATTGTTATTGGATGCAAATAGACTTGTAGAAAATGTTAGCTTTTTTACTGTTTATTATTTAGACAGCTATTGAGAATCTTGCATAGAAATTATTCATTGTTCATTTAGTACTTAAATTGCGATTGGACACAAGGAGATACTTGTGCAGTGTTAAATGCGTTCAGCATTAGCGGCAGCTATCATGGGTAGACAGGTTTCCTGGTGGGGAACCTTGTCCATCTATGATTTGATAAATGAGGTCCATAGTATTTTAGACATCTGGTTTTGCTTGCTTTCTGTTAAGTATAATTAAATGCTTTTGTAGGTTTACTCATTTCCTGTTTGCTTTAGTACATAGTTTTCTTTAATCAGATGGTGAGAGTACAGAAGTCATCACATGTGGGAATATTCCCCTCCTGACCACTAGGAGGAGACAAAAGACAATCCAACACACCAGAGCTTTAAATCCCTCCCACTTCCCACAATCCTCAGTCATTTTCTTTTGCCTCCTTGATGTGGAGTGAAGTGAAAGTAAAGTGCGAGTTATATTCATTGTTGAGAGGGGTGATCAGAGGGGTATAAAAGGAGTTATCAACCAGGCAGTGAAAAGTCTTTTCTTAGTGACTAATGTTGCAGGCCCACCAGGTGAAATGTGGACTTGTTCACCAATCCACTGGTCTACATTGAGCTGCTCCTTGTGGATCCACAGCCCTCACCAGGTAAAATTGTGGGCTTTTCCATCAATCTCCTGAGATGTAGATGATGTTACTGATTTGGAATTATGCTCCCACTGCCTCGGATGGGCTTGTCTACTGGAAGAATTTTAGGGTTGTAGACAAATCCTTGGAATCATGCTCGCACTGCCTAGGGTGGTTTCATCTACTAGAAGCAAGTTGCTGCAAATGGGGCAGACACTGTGGTCAAAGGTGTTGAGAGGTAAGTACCTGTACCTTCATAGCTCACCGTCTGTTAGTTTGAACATGGTCATATGCTCCACTTAGTCTTGGAACATATATGTATACACCATAAACCTTATACTAGCAGTTTGTAGGTAGCATTTGTTTTAAGGATACTGTTGCTTTAGATTTAGCGCAGTTTATTTAGGGTACTCAGAAGTTGCTTCTGAGCTATACGCTGTATGTTTTACTTCACCTGCAATACATGTCAACTTTTTACCTTAGAGTTTTTTGCTTTAAAGGGACACTCAAATCAAAATCAAATTTTATGATTCAGAAAGAGCATGCAGCTTTAATACACTTTTCAATTTACTTTGTCAAATTTTGCTCAGTCTTTTTATATACACACTTTCTGGGGAACAAGATCCTACTGAGCATGTGCATAAGATCACAGGGTATACCTATACTAGTCTGTGATTGGCTGATGTCTGTGACATGATACAGGGGGCTGGAAAATGGGAGAAAAATTAATTGTTCAGAAAAAAAATCTACTGCTTATTTCATTGTTTCATTGTTCATTGTGTTATATAATTGTCTTTTTATTATGCACTTGTTAATAATGCATTTTTACTGCATTAAGTGATCCTTTAATGTTCACAGGTAGCCATGGTTTCGCTGTTTAAGCTTTAGTGTGCCTTTTCTGTGTTATAATTATTTCCTTTTCTTGTGTTTCTGTAACATTCTCAGCATGTAGGAAGGCTCTCAGGACCTGTTGAAGAGGTAAGACACTCTGGGACATAAACCCCAAAACATTTATTTTATTATTCAGATGGAATATACAGTTTTAACCAACTTTCCAATGTAATTCTATTATCAAATGTTATTTGTTTCTTGTTATCCTTTGTTGAAAAGCAGGAAGGTAAATTCAGAAGTGTGCATGTGTCTTCAGTACTATATGACAGTATTTTTGCAGCAATGTTAAACATTTGAAAGAGCACTTGATGGTAGCACTATTTCCTGTCATCTAGTGCCCAGACATGTGCACGCTACCTATCCAGATATCTCTGCAACAAAGAAAAACACGAAAACGAAGCAAATTTAATAATAGAAGTACATTGGAAACCTTCTTAAAATGTTATTCTTTATCTGAAAAATTATGTTCTGTGTTTTTTTGCTATGTAAGCCTTTTACTTATTTACAGTTTTTAAATGCTTATTTGAACAGTACCTTTTGTTTATTGTTACTGTTTACTTCTTGGGGCTTAATCAGTTTTTAAAAAATATCCCTTTGGGGTTAACTATTTGTGGGGTTTATATTGCTTTTTTTCAGTCTATCTCTGATAATCAGGCAATTTGCTTATTGGTACTGTTGAGCAAACTGGTAAGGCTGCGGCCACTGGTCCATCAGCTGATCATTTTGAAGGGAGATCCTCTGATATTTTAACCCCGTCCAGATTGTGTTTGCTCTTTTTGCTCTTTTAAAATTCTAAGGTGTGTTCCCACTAATCATCCTTTAAGCTTGCAGGTGTTATCTAGGCATGCTGTCATTGTTGCATGTGCTCTTTGCAGCTGAGAGAGACTGGGAACTTCAAAGTATGAACAGTGTTCTCCCAAAATACGCTCATTACACACTAATAGGAAAGGGGTTATCAGACTAAGATCTTTGAACCAATGACCGGAGATGTCCTGTTATGACGTTGCTGCTGCAAGCATACTGGTGTAACTTGGTATACTGGTGACAAAGTATCCTTACTGTTTCAGGGGATTTGATACTTTTTATCACTTTAATCTGAAGACCTATTAATTAAACCAATGTATGTGCTAAGTAAGCACAAGTTCCAGATAGGTTTTTATTGCACCACTGGATGCTATTATTACCACAGTTAACAAAGGGGTAAGGAAGCTTTTCTGCCTCTGAATAAAAAAAAATAATAATGGTAAGCTTAGATCTGCAGTGCATTTTCTTATTTTTGTTTCTGACAGATCAGTGCAGACAAACATTGCAACAGGCCTTTTCCCTTCTGTTACTCAGTGCCTGTAAGTTGTAGGCCTCATGGTGGCTGCCTCACATATAGTTCCATTTGCAAGATTTTGTCATGGAATGGGGACCATGAGGATCTGTCTCAGAGAATGCTGTTAGATAACAGGACAAGGCAGTCCATGACTTGGTGGCAGCCTCGCCAGTCCTGAGTTCATAAAGCCTCAGTTCTTCAGCCAGTGTGGGTAGTATCTCCACAGATGCCAACCTATTAGGTTTAAGGTGCAGTCTGGTGGTCTCAGAGCAGGGATATTGGTCTCCTCAGGAGGTAAGGTTACCATTAAATATTCTAGACCTCTGTACAATCTTCGGGGCATTCCAGAGTATGCCTGACCTCAGTTGTGAATCTTTTCTGCGATTCCAGTCAGACAATATCACAGCAATGGCTTATTAGAGAGGAACTTGCAGTTTCTTAGTGAAGAGGGAATTGTCCTGCATCATTAGTTGGCAGACCACTATCACTGCAGGATTTCATTCACTCACATTCCAGTTATGAACAATAGGGAGGCAAACTTTCTCAGCCCTCAGTCTCTACATCCAGGAAAATGGTCTCTGTCTTAGGAAGTTTTTGACAAATTTATTGAGATGTTGGAGTCTGCCATAAAAAGATCTCATAGCCTCTCATTTGAATCACGAAATGCCTCGGTATTGTGCCAGGTCTCAAGATCCTTGGGATAGATGTCCTAGTGACTCAATGGTGATCAACCTGATTTACATTTTTTTGTCAATTTTTGTTGCTATCCAGAGTGATAGCCAGAATTAAACAGGAACACGCCTCAGCAATTCTTATTTCTCCAGTGTGGTCTTGCAGAATTTAGTTTGAATCTGATGCAGATTTACTTATTCCAGCCATGACGTCTTCCACTATTAACCCCTTAATGACCGAGGACGTGCAGGGTACGTCCTCAAAAAAAAAGGCAGTTAACGCCTGAGGACGTACCCTGCACGTCCTCGGTGTGGAAAGCAGCTGGAAGCGATCCTGCTCGCTTCCAGCTGCTTTCCGGTTATTGCAGTGATGCCTCGATATGGAGGCATCCTGCAATAACCTTTTTAAGCCATCCGGTGCAGAGAGAGCCACTCTGTGGGGACAATTGTGGGGTGGGGGAGGGAAAGGAGCTGTTTGGGAGGGATCAGGGGGTGGGATGTGTCAGGTGGGAGGCTGATCTCTACACTAAAGCTAAAATTAACCCTGCAAGCTCCCTACAAACTGCCTAATTAACCCCTTCACTGCTAGCCATAATACACATGTGAGGTTCAGCAGCATTTAGCGGCCTTCTAATTACCAGAAAGCAACGCCAAAGTCATATATGTCTGCTATTTCTGAACAAAGGGGATCCCAGAGAAGCATTTACAACCATTTGTGCCATAATTGCACAAGCTGTTTGTAAATGATTTCAGTGAGAAACTTAAAATTGTGAAAAAATTTGTGAAAAAGTGAACGATTTTTTGTATTTGATCGCATTTGGCGGTGAAATGGTGGTATGAAATATACCAAAATTGGCTTAGATCAATACTTTGGGATGTCTACTAAAAAAAATATATATATACATGTCTATGGCTATTCAGGGATTCCTGACAGATATCAGTGTTCCAATGTAACTAGCGCTAATTTTGAAAAAAATTGGTTTGGAAATAGTAAAGTGCTACTTGTATTTATTGCCCTATAACTTGCAAAAAAAAGCAAAGAACATGTAAACATTGGGTATTTCTAAACTATTTAGCATCTGTGTTTTTTGGTGGTTGTAGATATGTAACAGATTTTGAGGGTCAAAGTTAGAAAAAGTGTGTTTTTTTCCCTCATATTTTATAATTTTTTATAGTAAATTATAAGGTATGATGAAAATAATGGTATCTTTAGAAAGTCCATTTAATGGCGAGAAAAACGGTATATAATATCTGTGGGTACAGTAAATGAGCAAGAGGAAAATTACAGCTAAACACAAACACCGCAAAAATGTAAAAATAGCCTTGGTCCCAAACGGACAGAAAATGGAAAAGTGCTTTGGTCATTAAGGGGTTAAAGGATCTTCTCTCTCAAGGCCCTTGCGTTTATCAAAATCTCAAAACTCTGGCATGGCAATTGAACACTTAATTTTGTCTCAGAGAGGTTTTTTAGACAATGTTGCTGAATCCCTGGTTCAAGTCTGGAAAACCTGTTACCATACGTATTTATCATAATATCTGGAAACTTTCTTTTTCTAGTGTTCATACAAAGGTTATCATTGTAATTCTTTTAGAATTCATAAAATTCGTGAGTTCCTAAAGAATGACCTAGATACAGGTTTATCAGCCAGTTCACTTAAGGTCAAATTTAGTCTCTTTCTGTTTTATTTCATAAGAAAATTGCTAAAATTTCTGACTTACAGGCCTTTGTTTAGGGTTTCTGAGCTTTCAGCTTTATTATGCAAACTTCTTTTTCTTATTTTCATTCAGATAAGGCTGTTTTTCCACAAGCTGTTCTTTTCTTGCTAAAGTAGTATCTCTAGATACTATCAATCATAATTTGGGGTTCCTTCTTTTGTCAGTCTCCTACGAATTCTAAGGAGTGTCTTTTCCACAACTCCGATGTTATAAGAGCTATCAAATATGAGAAAGCCACAAAGGATTTCAGACTTTCTTTTTCTCTTTTTTTTTCTTTCTTGGAAAAAGGTTTCTATTGACCAGATTTGTACGGCAGTTACTTGGTCTTCTTTACACACTTTTACATTTTTGTCAGTCAGAGATATTTGTTGTGTGTGAGTATATTATTATTGAGAAAATGTAGAGATATTATAGTAAGCTAACTTTTGCCCATCTTAAGGAGCAAACTTACGGCTAGATTTATAGTTGGGCAGTAGCCGTCAAAACCAGCGTTAGAGGCTCCTAACGCTGGTTTTTACCGCCCTCTGGTATTTGGAGTCAGTCAGGAAAGGGTCTAACGCTCGCTTTACAGCCGTGACTTTTCCACACCGCAGATCCCCCTACACCATTTGCGTATCCTATCTTTTGAATGGGATCTTTCTAACGCCGGTATTTAGAGTCGTGGCTGAAGTGAGCGTTAGAAATCTAACGACAAGACTCCAGCCGCAGAAAAAAAACAGGAGTTAAGAGCTTTCTGGGCTAATGCCGGTTTATAAAGCTCTTAACTACTGTGCTCTAAAGTACACTAACACCCATAAACTACCTATGTACCCCTAAACCGAGGTCCGCCCACATCGCCGCCACTCTATTACATTTTTTAACCCCTGATATGCCGCTCCGTACACCGCCGCCAGCTAAGTTATCCCTATGTACCTCTAATCTGATGCCCCTAATACCGCCGACCCCTATATTATATATATTAACCCCTAATCTGCCCCCCCCCAACGTCGCCGCTACCTACACTTATTAACCAATAATCTGCCGAGCGGACCGCACCGCTACTATAATAAATGTATTAACCCCTAATCCGCCTCACTCCCGCCTCAATAACCCTATAATAAATAGTATTAACCCCTAATCTGCCCTCCCTAACATCACCGAACCTAACTTCAAACATTAACCCCTAATCTGCCGACTGGAGCTCACCGCTATTCTAATAAATGTTTTAACCCCTAAAGCTAAGTCTAACCCTAACACTAACACCCCCTAAGTTAAATATAATTTAAATCTAACTAAATAAATTAACTCTTATTATATAAATTATTCCTATTTAAAGCTAAATACTTACCTGTAAAATAAACCCTAATATAGCTACAATATAAATAATAATTATATTGTAGCTATTTTAGGATTAATATTTATTTTACAGGCAACTTTGTATTTATTTTAATCAGGTACAATAGCTATTAAATAGTTAATAACTATTTAATAGCTAAAATAGTTAAAATAATTACAAAATTACCTGTAAAATAAATCCTAACCTAAGTTACAATTAAACCTAACACTACACTATCAATAAATAAATTAAATAAACTACCTACAATTACCTACAATTAAACCTAACACTACACTATCAATAAATTAATTAAATAAAATACCTACAAATAACTACAATTAAATAAACTAACTAAAGTACAAAAAATAAAAAAGAATTAAGTTACAAAAAATAAAAAAATATTTACAAACTTTAGAAAAATATTACAACAATTTTAAACTAATTACACCTACTCTAAGCCACCTAATAAAATAACAAAGACCCCCAAAATAAAAAAATGCCCTACCCTATTCTAAATTAAAAAAGTTCAAAGCTCTTTTACCTTACCAGCCCTGAAAAGGGCCATTTGCGGGGCATGCCCCACATGCCTGTTCCGATCAGCCAATAGAATGTGAGCTCAATCTGATTGGCTGATCGGATCAGCCAATCGGATTGAACTTGATTCTGATTGGCTGATTCCATCAGCCAATCAGAATTTTCCTACCTTAATTCCGATTGGCTGATAGAATCCTATCAGCCAATCGGAATTCGAGGGACGCCATCTTGGATGACGTCCCTTAAAGGAACCGTCATTCGTCGGGAAGTCGTCGGTGAAGATGGATGGATCCGCGCTGGAGGTCTTGAAGATCAGCAGGTCGTCATCGGATTGAAGAACATAGAAGATGCGGCTTGGAAGAAGATGTTTGCCGGTCCGGATGTCCTCTTCTGCCAGCTTGGATCAAGACTTCAGCCGGAGGATGGACGTCACTCTTCACCCCCCGCTTGGGCTTGGATCAACACTTCTGAGGCTTGGATCAAGACTTCCGAGGACGTATCGGTGAACCTGGCATGGTGAAGATAAGGTAGGAAGATCTTCAGGGGCTTAGTGTTAGGTTTATTTAAGGGGGGTTTGGGTTAGATTAGGAGTATGTGGGTGGTGGGTTGTAATGTTGGGGGGGGTATTGTATGTTTTTTTTTACAGGCAAAAGAGCTGAATTCTTTGGGGCATGCCCCGCAAATGGCCCTTTTAAGGGCTGGTAAGGTAAAAGAGCTTTGAACTTTTTTAATTTAGAATAGGGTAGGGCATTTTTTTTATTTTGGGGGTCTTTGTTATTTTATTAGGAGGCTTAGAGTAGGTGTAATTAGTTTAAAATTGTTGTAATATTTTTCTAATGTTTGTAAATATTTTTTTATTTTTTGTAACTTAGTTCTTTTTTATTTTTTGTACTTTAGTTAGTTTATTTAATTGTAGTTATTTGTAGGTATTTTATTTAATTAATTTATTGATAGTGTAGTGTTAGGTTTAATTGTAGGTAATTGTAGGTAGTTTATTTAATTTATTTATTGATAGTGTAGTGTTAGGTTTAATTGTAACTTAGGTTAGGATTTATTTTACAGGTAATTTTGTAATTATTTTAACTATTTTAGCTATTAAATAGTTATTAACTATTTAATAGCTATTGTACCTGATTAAAATAAATACAAAGTTGCCTGTAAAATAAATATTAATCCTAAAATAGCTACAATATAATTATTATTTATATTGTAGCTATATTAGGGTTTATTTTACAGGTAAGTATTTAGATTTAAATAGGAATAATTTATTTAATAAGAGTTACTTTATTTCGTTAGATAAAAATTATATTTAACTTAGGGGGGTGTTAGTGTTAGGGTTAGACTTAGCTTTAGGGGTTAATACATTTATTATAGTAGCGGTGAGCTCCGATCGGCAGATTAGGGGTTAATTATTGTAGGTAGCTGGCGGCGACGTTGTGGGGGGCAGATTAGGGGTTAATAAATATAATATAGGGGTCGGCGGTGTTAGGGGCAGCAGATTAAGGGTACATAACTATAATGTATGTTGCGGGGGTGTACGGAGCGGCAGATTAGGGGTTAATAATAATATGCAGGTGTCAGTGATAGCGGGGCAGCAGATTAGGGGTTAATAAGTGTAAGGTTAGGGGTGTTTAGACTCGGGGTTCATGTTAGAGTGTTAAGTGCAGACGTAGGAAGTGTTTCCCCATAGTAAACAATGGGGCTGCGTTAGGAGCTGAACGCTGCTTTTTTGCAGGTGTTAGGTTTTTTTTCAGCTCAAACTGCCCCATTGTTTTCTATGGGGGAATCGTGCACGAGCACGTTTTTGAAGCTGGCCGCGTCCGTAAGCACCGCTGATATCGAGAGTTGCAGTGGCGTTAAATTATGCTCTACGCTCCCTTTTTGGAGCCTAACACACTGAAAACCCAGCCATTCTGTGAACTCTAAATACCAGCGGTATTTAAAAGGTGCGGGGGAAAAAAAGCCAGCATAGCTAACGCACCCCTTTGGCCGCAGAACTCTAAATCTAGCCGTTAGTGATAGTTGAAGGAAAACCTTGAGCTCAATAGCGAAAAAAAAAAAAAATTATTATAATATTTTATTATCAATAATAATAATTATTTTGTTAGAGTCACAAAATATTGTTGTGATTTAAAGATAAATAATCATATTAATAACAATACCAGATAATACAAGAGAATAAATTAGACTTCATTAATTACCTGAGAATTATATAAAAGTGTAACAATATAATAATTATAAATGTCAATAGCTTCAGTTGTTATTCTAATATAATATTAGGAATATGAGAAACATTGATAATGATGAATAATAATAGAATGATGTACAACTTTTCAAGCTGCATATTTTTATTGCACATATTCAGTGATTTAACTATGTCTTCATTACGATGTTAAGAATAGTATTAGTATTATAGTAGATAATTAAAGTAATAGAACTAGTAAATGTACAGTTAATGGAAAAACTTATAAGGATAATTGCAACTCTATCATAATTGAATATAGTAACATACATAGTAGATGAGGTTGAAAAAAAGACCTAAGTCCATCGAGTTCAACCTATACAAATCTAATATACTTACAAAAAAGCTCCAGTTGAGCTAAAATTAATCCCATTAAAATGTGACCAATTTAACATAAGCAATCATATCCATGAATTATGTTTCTTGCCAGTAATGTATCCAAACCATTTTTAAATTAAATGTATCTAAGGTATTGGCATTCACTACCTCCTTTGGTAATGAGTTCCACACTTTCATTGCTCTTACAGTGAAAAAATATTTACTTTGCTGGAGATTAAATCTCCTTTCCTCCAGCCTTTGTAACAAACAATTTTCTTGGAAAAAACAGAGCTTCTGCCATCTCTGTATATGGGCCTTGAATATATTTATATAACAGAGCTTCTGCAATCTCTGTATATGGGCCTTGAATATATTTATATAAAGTAATCATGTCACCTATAAAGTGCAATTTTTCTAGAAAAAAACAGACCCAGTTTGGCTAACCTGTCCTCATAGATTAAATTCTTGTTTCCCCTTATTCTATTTGTGGCCCTTTTCTGAACTTTTTCAAAGTCTGCAATGTCTTTTTTTGTGATTGGTCCCCAGAACTGCACTCCGTACTCAAGGTGAGGTCTTACCAGGGATTTATATAGTGACTGAATTATGCTTTTCTCCCTTGAATCAATGCTTCTTTTAATAAATGCTACTATCTTATTAGCCTGAGAAGCCGCTGCTCTGCATTGTGTACCCATCTTTAGCTTGTTATCTATTACTACTCCAAAATTCCTTCCTCCTCTATTTGGCTGAGTCTAGTTCCATTTAAATAATACATTACCTGCTTATTTTTACCTCCAAAATGTAAAACCTTTAATTTTTCGATATTAAATTATTATTATTTTATTACTATTATCAGGTATTTATAGAGTGCCAACAGATTCTGCAGCGATATCTCATTTTCCATTAAGCTGACTGTCAGTATATACCAGGGTTATAATGCAATTTATTAATTATTATTCTTTAAAATAACCTCCAATAAAAATGTATATACAAAACAATTGAAATTAATATTTATTACTACATTCTTTAAGATTAGTTAAATTTATAAACACATTGAAATATATTAAGTAGAGACTAGCTTTGAATAAATTACACACATTTATTCTGTTACAATAGTCTATACAACAGCTCATAAACATATACCTTTAAAAGTAACCTAGCTCCCAAAGAATCACATTAAAATACCACAATAAAATACCAGAATATGGACCGCTAACTTCACAGTGTTTAGATAAACAATATACCAAGATACTTTAACATCCGATTGATATGCCAATTTATCTGAGCTAAAATATCATCTTATTTAGCTTATTTAAAATAACCTCGTATTTAGCTACAATAAGGCAAATTTTAATATATATATATATATATATATATATATATATATATATATATATATATATATAGCAATAATAAGCCTGACTTAGTGATCCGAAATACAAAAGACTTTTACAAAAGACTTTTATCTAGCAAATAAAATTATTTAGCATTTGTGACTATTTAAATCTACACAGGACTATGGATATAACTTAAAACACCAAATATGTTCTTTAAATCATTAGTTGCAATTTAACTGTAGCAACAAGGTACCTTTGATTTAAATATGATATATATTTAGCTTATATGTTACCAAATAACTATATGAATGTTCAGTTTCTTCTTGTGGGTCATGTAAGAAGGATTTATCCACTATGCGCAAAGGTACAGGCCACAAAATTGTCAATCTTCCTTTGTTCATTAAAGTGTCCCAAAATGGCAGAGAATATACTTGGCACAAAACCTGTATATTTTCCTCTCCAATCGAAAGAGAGAGTACAGCACTCCATGAGATAGAACAGAAGCTAGAATAACTTCCATGCCTGTTCATTTTTATTGTAACTCCTCAGGGTGCACGTTCTTTTTGCACACTATGCCCCTTCACAGAGAAAAAATATCCTGAAGCATATCAGTCTGACCCTGCCCAAAAACAGTCCAGCACCAAAATACCAGGCAATTCTTCTCTGAACAAGGGAACCAACAATGCCAGAAGTCCCGCTTGAAGGATCCATCCAGCCAACAAGAAGTCTTCATCCGGGTGGCCTCTTCCATCTTCATCCACCCGGCAAAGTCCTCATCCAGGTGGCAAGAAGTCTTCATCCAGACGGTATTTCTATCTTCATCCATCCGGCACGGAGCGTGTCCATCCTGAAGATATCCGGCGCAGAGCTCCTCTTCATACGGTCGCCGCTGTAAACTGGAACTTCAATGCAAGTGACATCATCCAAGATGGCGCCCCTTGCATTCCTATTGGCTGAAAGATTTCAATCAGCCAATAGGATTACAGTTGCTAAAATCCTATTGGCTGTTCCAATCTGCCAATAGGATTTGAGCAGTTCTCATCCTATTGGCTGTTCCAATCAGCCAATTGGTTGAGAGCTCAATCCTATTGGCTGATTGGAACAGCCAATAGGATGAGAGCTGCTCAAATCCTATTGGCTGATTGGAACAGCCAATAGGATGAGAGCTGCTCAAATCCTATAGGCTGATTGAAATATCTCAGCCAATAGGAAAGCAAGGGATGCCATCTTGGATGACATCACTTGCATTGAAGTTCCAGTTTACGGCGGCGACCGTATGAAGAGGAGCTCTGCGCGGATGTCTTCACAATGGACCCGCTCCACGCCGGATGGATGAAGATTGAAGATGCCATCTGGATGAAGACTTCTTGCCACCTGGATGAGGACTTCGCCAGCTGGATGAAGATGGAAGAGGCCACCCAGATGAAGACTTCGCTGGCTGGATGGATCCTTCAAGCGGGACTTCAAGAACTGTAAGTGGATCGTCGGGGGTTAGTGTTAGGTTTATTTAAGGTTTTATTTTGGGTGGGTTTTATTTTTGGATTAGGGTCTGTGCAGTAAAAGAGCTAAATGCCCTTTTAAGGGCAATGCCCATACAAATGCCCTTTTCAGGGCAATGGGGAGCTTAGGTTATTTTAGATTTTTAGTTTTTTATTTGGAAGGTTGGTTGGGTGGGTGGTGGGTTTTACTGTTGGGGGGTGTTTGTATTTTTTTTACAGGTAAAAGAGCTGATTTCTTTGGCAATGCCCCACAAAAGGCCCTTTTAAGGACCATTGGTAGTTTATTGAAGGCTAGGGTTTTTTTTATTTTGGGAGGGCTTTTTTATTTTGATAGGTCTATTAGATTAGATGTGATTCTTTTTCTCATAATTTAGTGTTTTTTATTTTTGTAACTTAGCGTTTATTTTTTTTTGGTAATTTAGTAATTTGTAATAAGGTTTAATAGTAGATTTAAAATATTTTATTAGGGATAGAATTTTTTAATATGTAATTTAGTTTATTTTATTGCTAGTTTAATTTAATTGTAGTATAATAGTTAGGGTAGGTTAATTAATAGTTTAAAAATAGTTTATTTTAATTCTACAGGTAAGTTTAAATGTATTTTAAGATAGGGATGTGGTAATTTTAATTTAAAGTTAGCGGGTTGTTTAGGGGTTAATAGCTTAGTTTAGTTTATGGTGATGTTGGGGGCTGGCAGTTTATGGGTTAATAGGTTTAGTTAGTGGTAGTGATGTGGGAGGCCAGAGGTTTAGGGGTTAATACATTTATTTAGTGGCGGAGGGGTCTTGGAGCAGCGGGATAGTGGTTCATAACTTTATTTAGGTTGTGGCTGGGTCCGGGAGTGGCGGGATAGGGGTTAATAACTTGATTTAGGTTGCGGCAGGGTCCGGGAGTGGGGGATAAGGATTAAACATTTTAGTATAGTGGTGGCGTTTAGTGACAGAGTATAAATAGAGTTGGTAAAAAGCCGAATAGACGAGCGATAGATTACTGCTAGTTAACAACAGTCCAATGCTCATCGCCCCGTACTTGGTGCGTGTCTTTTTGCTGGCTTTTTTAATAAATATGGAGAGCATATTGAGATATGCGGCCGTGATGTTAGGCAAGCGTATTTATGCAGTCGAATGCAACACAGTTGACGGCTTGATAGATATCCCCCATGGGCTCAAAATATATGATGCATTTATATATTAACCTATAGTATCTTTAGAAACCTCATCTTCACATCAGATTCTTCCCAGTAATGTTCACTAGATTTCTGGAAAACAAAGAAAAATGTATTTATTTTGAAATAACAAACATTTATATACCAATGTAGTTATTTATTTAATTTATTACAAACCTGAAATGCATTTCTCAGATCCATGGATTTATATATTTTTATACAATACTGAGGTATATCTTACTGAATTTTAAACATAAGATGTACTTTAAAAAAAAAAAATCAAAGTTGCAGTGCAACATGTGTTTCTGCTTTCTCCTGCTATTTTCCATTTAGACGTACGTCTGAGCTTCGTGTATTTGACTCAGCAGGTAGCAATTTGTATTGAAGTGTGAATGGTCATAAGCCTCAAAGGGTTTTCCTACAGACAACATGTTTGTTTATCCACAGGGGTCATTACCTGATAACCTTTTATTACATAGAGGAAAGATCAGGAAATCAAACTTGAAAGAGAGCCATATAATGAAAATATTTTTGAAATAAACTGCCTTCACTAATTTAACCAAATGTTTTCCATTTTTCTCACTTGTCTTAAGCAGCAGTGAGGTGGGGCAGGGGTCATAGTGTGACCAATTCATGTCAAATTAGATAATAGCTAAAATGAAATTTCAAAGCATGTGGTATAACTGTAGTTTATTTAATGTTACTTCACAGGTACCCTGACATAATTCCCCCTTCCAATTTAAAATAGATGTAGGATACATGCATTTGAACTGGCTTAAAGTCAGTGGTACTTGGTGAGTGTATTGATTGATGCATCATAGACAGCCTTCTATGAAGAGTCTGTTATTTTTGAGCCCTCATGCTCGCTAGCTAGGCATTGTGACGGGATTTCATTAACCCTGTGATACACTTGTATTTGTAAATGTAATTTTTAGTTAACAGTACATAGCTTTGCAAATAAACGTTGTTTATAGCATGCTTGTCTCAATAAAATCTGCTATGTAAATGTTAGTTTGCATATTAACATTGCTATTTGATTAAAAACTACACCAACAGTAAGAAATACATTCTTTCAGCAAGACGCTTATAACTTACTATAAATGAAAGATATCTTTTAAATCTTTCATATACATCTTCTATATATAAAGAAGAGTACTTTGCTATACAGGGAGTGCAGAATTATTAGGCAAGTTGTATTTTTGAGGATTAATTTTATTATTGAACAACAACCATGTTCTCAATGAACCCAAAAAACTCATTAATATCAAAGCTGAATAGTTTTGGAAGTAGTTTTTAGTTTGTTTTTAGTTATAGCTATTTTAGGGGGATATCTGTGTGTGCAGGTGACTATTACTGTGCATAATTATTAGGCAACTTAACAAAAAACAAATATATACCCATTTCAATTATTTATTTTTACCAGTGAAACCAATATAACATCTCAACATTCACAAATATACATTTCTGACATTCAAAAACAAAACAAAAACAAATCAGTGACCAATATAGTCACCTTTCCTTGCAAGGACACTCAAAAGCCTGCCATCCATGGATTCTGTCAGTGTTTTGATCTGTTCACCATCAACATTGCGTGCAGCAGCAACCACAGCCTCCCAGACACTGTTCAGAGAGGTGTACTGTTTTCCCTCCTTGTAAATCTCACATTTGATGATGGACCACAGGTTCTCAATGGGATTCAGATCAGGTGAACAAGGAGGCCATGTCATTAGATTTTCTTCTTTTATACCCTTTCTTGCCAGCCACGCTGTGGAGTACTTGGACGCGTGTGATGGAGCATTGTCCTGCATGAAAATCATGTTTTTCTTTGAAGGATGCAGACTTCTTCCTGTACCACTGCTTGAAGAAGGTGTCTTCCAGAAACTGGCAGTAGGACTGGGAGTTGAGCTTGACTCCATCCTCAACCCGAAAAGGCCCCACAAGCTCATCTTTGATGATACCAGCCCAAACCAGTACTCCACCTCCACCTTGCTGGCGTCTGAGTCGGACTGGAGCTCTCTGCCCTTTACCAATCCAGCCACGGGCCCATCCATCTGGCCCATCAAGACTCACTCTCATTTCATCAGTCCATAAAACCTTAGAAAAATCAGTCTTGAGATATTTCTTGGCCCAGTCTTGACGTTTCAGCTTGTGTGTCTTGTTCAGTGGTGGTCGTCTTTCAGCCTTTCTTACCTTGGCCATGTCTCTGAGTATTGCACACCTTGTGCTTTTGGGCACTCCAGTGATGTTGCAGCTCTGAAATATGGCCAAACTGGTGGCAAGTGGCATCTTGGCAGCTGCATGCTTGACTTTTCTCAGTTCATGGGCAGTTATTTTGCGCCTTGGTTTTTCCACGAGCTTCTTGCGACTCTGTTGACTATTTTGAATGAAGCGCTTGATTGTTCGATGATCACGCTTCAGAAGCTTTGCAATTTTAAGAGTGCTGCATCCCTCTGCAAGATATCTCACTATTTTTGACTTTTCTGAGCCTGTCAAGTCCTTCTTTTGACCCATTTTGCCAAAGGAAAGGAAGTTGCCTAATAATTATGCACACCTGATATAGGGTGTTGATGTCATTAGACCACACCCCTTCTCATTACAGAGATGCACATCACCTAATATGCTTAATTGGTAGTAGGCTTTCAAGCCTATACAGCTTGGAGTAAGACAACATGCATAAAGAGGATGATGTGGTCAAAATACTAATTTGCCTAATAATTCTGCACTCCCTGTATGAACCTGTTCACATGATTGTGAAAAATATAATCTTTAATATGCTTATTTTGCAATATATAAAATGTATACCTGTATTCAAATAGATGTTTAAATAAAATACTTCTGCAATGTATACAATGTATAACTGTATTCAAATATATGTTTAAACAAAATTCTTTTGTAATATAAAAGGTTTTTATATAGCTGTTCAAACTAATATACTAACCAACTAACTAATTTTAACATAAGATGGTATATGATTTTAAAATGGAGACTTATTCAACCTTGAATTTAAAGTGCGTATGTTAAAATTTGTATAACAACTTCTCAAGGCTATGAACAAAAAAAAAAAACAGGAAGTAGAGGTTATTTTTTTACTTCCAGGTCATCAGGAACAGGAAGTAGAGGTTATTTTTTGGCGCCAAAACAACACTGGCACTTATTGGCCAGTAATAGCTATAAAAGCAGCTACCATGCTAATCCATCTATAGTCTTTTTAAAGGCCCAGTTCTTAGGGCCGAAACGCGTTGACATATATGGTAAGCTTCTTTTCAATTACTGACTAAGTTTGAATAGCAGTTTTGCACTATGTTATATTTGTTTTATTACTGGTATATCTTTGAATGAATTGATCCCTGAGACATAGGGTCCATTTCTGTATTTTTTCATCGTTTACACACAGGAATAACTTTTTAGGAGCATCTCTTCACATCTTGTATTCACATAAGGGTCACTTTATAAGTGTGTTATTCACTTTAACACATCCTAAATATTCATTTGGATTATTTTTTCACATTTTTTCCTTTTTTTTTTTTCATTTTTGTGTACACACATTTTTGATTATTCACGCCCACTTCATCACATCATCTTTTCAGGATTTTTTGGATATTCACAATAATTTTTGAAATTTGATTTGAAAACCATTACGTTTTTCTTTTTTACACACTTCATCATTTCACCGTTTATCGAGGGATATATAAGGATAATTGTTTTAAAATAGAATCTTCATATTGGACATTCACTCTCTGGAAAGAATTTAAAGTTTGGGACCTACATATTTATGGACACCTACTCAGTAAATTGATGTTTTTATATATATTTTTTATCCAACCATCAACCAGCTTATCAGTTAACAGCTGTTTTATTGTAATTTATTTTGTGATTAAGATTGTATTTTGTTGTGGTTTTTAACCACAATTGTATTGTTTTTTATATAGATATATGCATATTTTATTGTTAATTTTAAGTGGATCCACTTTTGTATCTTGTTTGTATATTTTAGCTATAAGTAGCTTATAAAATATTTTATATACCCCTATAGAATTTCAATATATTTTTTATTTAAATAATCTTGTCACTACTAGTGTCTTAGCGCTATGTGTATTTATTTTTACATTCACCTTTTTGGGGGCACTGGCACCCACAATACTAGGAGCTACAGACACAAGGTTGAGCGCTGTCAGATTTTAACAGAAAAGGTACAGGGGGTCAGGAAAGATATCAGGAGCGTGAAACTCATTCTACTGAAAGGGGTGAAATTCCAGTTACCCCAGCTACTACTAAAAAAGTAGGGAAAATAAAGAAATCACTACCAGACATCCCAGAAGAGTCTAAAGATGAATGAAGTAAAATTAACAGTAGAATATGCTGGAGAGACTTATGAGGGGTATTTAGATACACAAGCAGAATTTTCTTTAGTATGAACAAATATCTTAAAAGAAGATGTATTAGGCAATATATCTATACAGACTTTAGAGGGGGAAGGTACTTATCCCTCATGTAATGCACAGGTAAAAATAAATGGTAAAAGAGGGCAATTAGAATTAGTTCAGTATCATAAGCTTGATTCTGATTTTCTTATAGCTTATAAGGATGTAGCACATTTTATTTCATTGCAGCAGGAAGATGAACATTTAACTACTAGAGTTGATGTAGCAGCATTTATGAAAGTGCAATAAGATAATACTGCAGTATCTGATGTTAGAAACTTAGATTTTGGCTTAAATAAAAATGTTAAAATATTTCAGAAGTGGGAAAATCAGGTTGGACATTGTAAAGGTGCTACAGGCACAGTATAAAATCAATGGTGTAGCCATTCCCTATATACAGAAAGTCATTGATGATTTACTTAAACAAGGAGTACTAAAAGAACAGTACAGTCAAATGAACTCAGCAGTCTACCCTGTTCCCAAACTGGATGGTTCTTGGCGAATGGTATTAGACTATAGAGAAGCTAACAGAGTTACACTTCTATTTTACATAATTTGCGAAGAAAGACATTTAAGACAAAGTTAGACTTGGCAAATGGATTTTGGAGTCATCCTATTACACCAGATAGTTACTGGATAACAGGTTTTACTTGGAGGGGCAAAACCTTGGTATTTACCCGATTACCTCAGGGATTTTTGAATTCCAGTGTGTTATTTACTTCAGATGTAGTCAATTTATTATCTAAATTTCCAGAAGTTGAGGTATATGTAGATGGCATATATTTTTCACATGATAATGAGGAAGAACACATAGAGGACTTGGATCAGATTTTGACTATATTACCTGATGCAGGTTATGTAGTATCTCTTAAGAAATCTCAAATTGCAAGACATACTGTTACTTTCTTGGGATTTGAAATTTCTGAGAGGGGGAGAGGATAATCTGATAATTATAAAGAAAATAAAGCAGCTTTAACACATCCACATTCTCTAAAACAATTACGTAGTGTAATTGGTTTACTTAATTATGCAATGTTTTTCATACCTGATTTCAATGTGTTAATTGCACCTCTGCATGCTGCAGTCTCAAGGGAGATAAAATCTGAAACAAAAAGACCAAGGACACTTTTTAAGTGGACGACTCAGGAAGAGGATGCATTAAATGCATTATTAGAGGCAGTAAATAGAACAGAGTATTTAGCTCAAAGAGATAGTACTCAGGATCTATCAGTTTACATAAATGTATCGCCGAATGCAAGCTATATAAGGTTGTATAATGCACATGAGACAATTCCAATAGCACTTCTATCTTATGTATATTCACAAACAGAGATAAAATTTACTATGATAGAGAAGCTTTTGGTAGCTGTTAATATAGCACTGTTAAAGTCAAGACAGATTGCACAGGGGAAATATATATATGTACATACATCAGTAGCCTTGCTTGATAACTTACAAAAGCAAACTATACCAGACAAGAAAGCACTACAAAGTAAATGGATAAAATGGTTTTCAATTTTGGAAGACCCACAGGTACATTTTATTCATGATAAGAATCTGACACCTCTAGATGATTTACCAGCTCCAAAGCAACCCTCAAGTTGGAATTTACAAACTTATCCAAATTATCACTACTCTGCTATATTTTACACTGACAGCTCTGCAGTAATCTCTAGTAAAGAGAAAGTAAATAAATCTGCTGGAGCAGGAATTGCAAAATATTCTCCCACTCTGACTTTGTTGCGTTCATGGCAAATCCCTTTAGGAGATCATTCAGCTCAATTTGCAGAAATGTCTGCATTAGCATTTGCTATGAAGGAAGCATTGTTAGATAAAGGACCAGTGTTAATTGTAACTGATTCTGCATACCTGGCAAGATGTGTATTCCAGGATTTACGAATCTGGAAATCTAATGGTTTTTTAACTGCAAAGAAAAAGCCATTACAGCATATTGTCAAATGGAAAGCAATTGCTGCTTATTTGGCTCTAAAGCCTGATATTGAAGTAGTACATGAACCAGCTCATAGAAAGCTAGGTTCTTCTTTGCATACAGAAGGCAATACATTTGCAGATACTCTTGCACAAAGTGTAAGTCAAAAATATGCAGTAAAAACTTGAATGACAGCAGTTAAAACTCGAATGAGAGCAACCAGTAATCTTGACACAGAGTTAAATGCTTGCTTGGATAAAAACAAGCCTAATCCATCTGGTTATCCTAAAAAATATCTTTATGAATTAAAAGACAAATATTGCATGGTTAAGATTGGAGACAAAAAATTGATTATTCCCCCTGTCATAGACATATGGAACATAACAGAAATGGCCCATTCTAGTATTGGACATCCTTAATTAGGGCGAGATAAAGTATTATTAACCTTAAGATCAAAATATTGGTGGCCTAATATGAAGAAAATGGTCATAAGAGTTATAGGGAATTGTAAAGCATGTCTCCTTGTTAATAATTCAAAACATCAGAAACAACCATACATTGTTAAAGAAATTCCTAATAAGCCATTTGATCTGATTTATTTAGGTCACATAGGGCCTTTACCTACTTCACATGGGTACAAATATGTTTTAGTATGTGTTGATGCTTGTACAAGGTTCACATGGTTATACCTTGTTAAAAGTGCCATGGCTAGTACCACGCTTGATAGTCTCAATTCCTTAGTAAGTATTGGTAAATCTAAAGCCCTAGACTCAGATGCTGGATCAGCTTTTACATCTACTCAAGCACAAGAGTGGGCTAAATCTTTTGATATAAAATGGGAAATCAGTGCACCTTATCATCCCCAAAGTAGTGGGGATGTAGAAAGGAAAAATGCTGAGGTAAAAAGATTGTTAACCAAGTTACTAACTAACCGCCCAAAACAGTGGTATCCCCTGTTAACTTATGTACAAGTAGGTTTAAACAATATACCTTCCGTTATTTCTGGGAAAACACCTTATGAATTGTTATATGGTATACCTATGAATACAATGTTTAATACTGAGTACCTTTCTGCACCAGGGAGATTATAGCAATTATCTATTTTACAAGAAATACGTGATTGTTTTGCACGACCTGCTTATACACCTAACCTTTTATCAGCTTGGACACCACAGGTTGGTCAGTTTGTCCAGGAGAGAGTTCAAGCAACGAAACCTTTACGGCCAAGGTGGACACCTCCTACAAAGGTAAAGAGTGTCATTAACCCTAAGGACTTTGGTTATAGAAGACAAACAAGGCAAAGACAGAATTGTCAGCATTGATAACTTAAAACCTGCTTCTAAATTTGAGTTAGAAGATGACAAATCCTCTGACTTACTCTCAGTGGGTGACTCTGAATGAAGCAAACCAGATAAATAATCAATTTCAAATGATGCCATTTTCTTCAAACCCAGAGACTATAACACCTTTTTATTATCATGTTGAAGAAGGTGATCAGATAAATGAAGTAGATTCATTTGATACACCAACACCGGTTACAAGATCTAATCCTGTTTTACCTATCATAAATACAATGCTATCAGCACGAACACTGATACAACAACAAGGACTAAAAATGTTAAAGAACTTGTTCAATTATAAAAATCTTAAAATATTGGGATATACAGTACTGATACTTTTTATACTTCTCCTTAGCTTGATATCAACCTGCATGGTAGTTTTTCGTCTACAGTGGAATAATCTTGCAAAGAGACCTGGAGCTTTTCTGGCATGGAATCAAACTAAAGCTCGAGAGGATGCTGTACCAACGATATCAAGAATAAAAAGAGCTGTACATTACAATCTGCAACCTGTGGAAATAAAGATGAATGGGCTACCGCAAGGAATTTATTGGAAACCATTTCCAAAACCCATAATACAAAAACAAAAAGTATTAGGAATATCTCAAGTCGTATTGATAGATTCAACAGTAATATAAAGAAAGCAAAGATCACAACTCATATGGGAAGAAAATTGGTAAAAGATCACATAAATGGGCAAATGGAAATGATACAAGCAAAGACTTTGGAATATGATTTGCCTTTACAAGAATACTGGAAACAAAAGACATACAGAGAAAAAATGTATTTTTCAACATTTGCACATTGCTATTATGTGGACTTTCAAGGGACAAGGAGATGGCCTGCAAAATAAATAAAAGCAGACCAATGTCCACGTCCTGGGATTACAATTGACAAAGTCAAATATAAAGAACTAGTCCTAAAGCCCGTGTACACGGGCCAATTTTTTAGGTACCGTGGTTCCAACCCTTGCTCCCTCTCTCTCCCCTTTCTCTTTTGCGCTCTCTCTCTCCCCCCCTCTCTTTTGAGTTCTCTCTCTCCCCCTTATTTTGCACTCTCCCCCCTCTTTTGCTCTCTCTCTCTCCCCTTTTTTGCTCCCCCTCTCCCCTCTTGTGCTCTCTCTCCCCCCTCTTTTGCTCTCTCTCTCCCACCTATTTTGCTCTCTCTCCCCTTTTTTGCTCGCTCTCTCTCTTCCCCCCCTCATCTATTCTCCCCCCCCCTCTTGCTCTCTCTCGCCCTCTTTTGCTCTCTCTCTCCCCTATTTTGCTCTCTCCCCCTCTTTTGCTCTCTCTCTCCCCCTCTTTTGCTCTCTCTCTCCCCCCTCTTTTGCGCTCTCTCTCTCTCCCCGCTCTCTTTTGCTCTCTCTCCACCTCTCTTTTGCTCTCTCTCCCCCCTCTCTTTTGCTCTCTCTCTCCCCCTCTCTTTTGCTCTCTCTTCCCCTCTTTTGCACTCTCTCTTCTCCTCTTTTGCGCTCTCTCCCCCTTCTCTTTTGCGCTCTCTCCCCCTCTCTTTTGCACTCTCTCTCCCCCTCTTTTGTGTACTCTCTCTCCCCCCTCTCTTTTAAACTCTCTCTCCCCCCTCTCTTTTGAGCTCTCTCTCCCCCCTCTCTTTTGAGCTCTCTCTCCCCCCCTCTCTTTTGAGCTCTCTCTCCCCCCACTCTTTTGCGCTCTCTCCCATTCTTTTTTGCGCTTTCTCCCCCTCTCTTTTGTGCTGTCTCCCCCTTGCGCTCTCTCCCCTTCTTTTTTGCACTCGCTCCCCCTCTTTTTTGCGCTCTCTCCCCCTCTCTTTTGTGCTCTCTCTCCCCCCCTCTCTTTTGAGCTCTCTCCCCCCACTCTTTTGCGCTCTCTCCCCCCTCTTTTTTGCGCTCTCAACCATTCTTTTTTGCGCTCTCTCCCCCTCTCGTTTGTGCTGTCTCCCCCTTGTGCTCTCTCCCCCTCTTTTTTGCACTCTCTCCCCCTCTTTTTTGCGCTCTCTCCCCCTCTCTTTTGTGCTCTCTCCCCCTCTCTTTTGCGCTCTCTCTCTCCCTCTTTTGCTCTCTCTCTCCCTCTTTTGCACTCTGTCTCCCCCTTCTCTTTTGCGCTCTCTCCCCCCTCTTTTGTGCTCTCTTTTAAACTCTCCCCCCTCTCTTTTGCACTCTCTCTCCCCCCTCTCTTTTGTGCACTCTCTCCCCCCTCTTTTGAGCTCTCTCTCTCCCCCTCTTTTGTGCGCTCTCTCTCCCCCTCTCTTGCGCTCTCTCCCCCTCTCTTGCGCTCTCTCCCCCTCTTTTTTGCGCTCTCTCTCTCCCTCTTTTGCGTTCTCTCTCCCACCTCTCTTTTAAGCTCTCTCTCCCCCCTCTCTTTTGAGCTCTCTCTCTCCCCCCTCTCTTTTGAGCTCTCTCTCCCCCCTCTCTCTCCCCCTATTTCTCTCCCACTCTCTTGCGCTCTCTCTCCCTCTTTTGCTCTTCCCCCTCTTCTGCTCGCTTTCTTTCTTTCCTTCCTTCCTTTGTTTTGGTCTCTCCCGCCGGCCACGCCCCTCCCGCGCGCTCCAGCGAGGCCACGACCCCTCGTCACGCCCGCCGGTCATGCCCCCTCGTCACACCCGCCATGTCCGTCGGCCACGCCCCCATCACGGCACACCCGACACCGGTCACGCCCCCACCAGCCAGCTTCCGCAGTGCGCACTACTCTGCAACTGAAGGCCAGGTGTGTTTGTCCGCGCGCAGTCTCTACTGCGCATGACAGCTTCAGACAAACACACTTGGCCTTTTATAATATAGGATATCCTATTTTTTATCTAAACACAGGACAATTAACTCAAAAAGGTTTTTTTCCTGAAAATCACACAGATCCTCGCACTGCATTCTGGGAAAACACGGAAGAAGAAGAATATAGGATTCCTGGTGGTGTAGAATCATATAATGGAACAGTGTTTTGTACTAACACACTTTATTCAGAATGGTGGACACCAGAGTTACATACAGATGAAGGATACCTGCAACTATTTGAAAAGCTTCAGCTTGAAGTAGTAGATCAGACAGGAAGACTGCGAGAGCAAGCATTACCTACAGAATGGAATGAGAAAGGAAAAGATGAAATGTTTTTTAATCTAAAAGAATGGGATACATGTACAAAGCCAAGATATGCAGCTTTCTTAAATACAACATATTACAGTCACTCATGCAAAGAAAAGAACAATCTTTGTAATATAACAGTTAAAGATCTAATTGAAAAGGGCATTTGTGACTTGGACACAGACTATCGATGTACATCCTGTTGTTTCTATCTTAGGAAATCAGTAAAATATTTTTGTTTTCAACCTAAAGACATTGATTAGTGATTCCTACATTATGCAGGCCTGCCTGGGTTTTGGTGCGTGACAAGACATCACATTATTAACAAAAATTATGTAATATATTCCATGTTTCAGAAATGTCTCATAGATAGTATAAAATATCCAGTAAATGTAGTAATTGCAAGTATGAAACTACAAATGGATGTAAATATATCAGTTGATGACATACCATGTAAATATGCTAAATGTTATAAGCAAAATGTGGCAGATATGGCTTATGATGAAGCTGGTTGGGGAACAAATAATACATTTGATAATGTAACATATATTACAATAGAGAATATAATTCCAGATGGTTGTAATACTGAAGGGAAAACAAATCAAAGGCAGTTAATGTCTAATGCTGAAGTTCAGATATCGACGGCATTTTTTTTAAATGATGCAGTATTAATTGTCAGTGAAATTTCAGATATTAATGATGAAGAGTTAAAGAGAGGGTTAATGATTTTAAAAGATCACATGGTAACTATACTGACTGCAGCAATGTCAGAATTTACAATGGTAGATGAAGAAATGAAAGCAATAACAATACTTAATTATTTAACAGCTATAAGGTTAACTTTGCAAGAAGGACATATAGATATTACACTGTTAAATGTTACAGAAATTTCTACACAGTTAAGTCTAACGGTGAAACAAACAGAAATTATGCTGCATATTTCAAAATCAATGATTTATAATATAAGGGATTTAAAAAGTAGAATAACAAATAACCCAGAAGATTGTGCATGGGAAATATGTATATACTATGAATTGATAATACCTGGAAATGTATATACAACAAATTGGGAGGTTGTTAATTTTGGACATTTAATTAATTATCCTGATCATATGGCATTGTTACAAATTCAACTACCATATCAATATGTTTCACAGTATTGTGATAGCTGGAAATATATTGAAACAGAAAACCGTATTGATCTAGGATACTTAGTATGTGAAAACGTCTACAAACGAAAACCATGTGGTGTTGATAAACAAGACTCTGATTGTACTGTTAAGGTTACACCTGTAAAATCACCATACACTCGCATAGAACCAACTCATAATGGGTCATATGTTGTGATTACTAGTCAAAATTATTGTAATATCCCTATGTTACAAGCAACAATGGTAACAGTTAATAAATCTGTGGAATGTTATAATACAATTTTAACACCACCTGTGACTAAGAATATACATGCTAGGTCACATTTAACAATGCAGGTACCCCATATTACATTGCAAATTCCATACATGACAGCATTCTGGGCTAATTTATATAACATGCAAGTGAGATTTGGCTCCTCCCATAAAGCAATTGAGAATTTGGTTAAAAGGGTACATGCAGACCTCTTAAGGATTGATTTGCATGAAGGAGACTTTCCAACCTGGATTAAGACTTTAGGTAAGTCATTAAGTCCAATAATGCCAGCATTGGGTAAAGTTATTTCAAAAATTGGACAAGGTTTAGCAACAGTGGGGGAATGGGATCTTTGGAAATATACTAGGAATATTTGGATATGTAAAACCAGTACTTATTGTATTTATAGCCATAGTATTGTGTATCATTTTATTTAGAATTTTGTTCTTTCTTCCTAGGAGGAAATCTAAGTAAAGAAAATGAGCAGCTATTTGACAACCTGTTTTCTTATGGGTGCAATTCCAGTAAAGAAAAGGCATTCCATACTATCACGTCATGCTTTAGTCCATACACTAATAACATATGTAGAAGAAACACATCACTATTTTTATTATAAGTGCAACCAATGTAAGTTATTGGTAAAATATATAAATAATCCATATATATTTTCATGTCATATAGGCTTTATAAGTTTAAAATTTAGGCCAAATCGGAACTCCTGGATTCAGCATACCAACATTCTTGTGTTAAACACGAATCAATGGAGGGCACACCGACCAATATCACTATCCCAGAATCAGAGGCAAGTGATGAGGCTACTCCCTCATATGGAGCATATCGCTATGAAGATATATCTCCAGCAAGTGACACCACGCCAACTAGCAGTGTTACGACCTACATTGCACATCAAGTAACACTACACCACTTCTTATACCAAGCTCCTCTTCAGAGCAACGATCCTTATTCTGGGATAACACCCAGGGGAACCCTGCTACCCAAGAATGTACACCAATTGATCAACTTCTGTCAGATAGCGGGCTTGGTGAATTTTTATGATCAACTGAGGTTTATAATGATTGATCCTGATCAAGAAGTATTTCTAATGGCATGTCATCTACCCAGAGAGGGGGATTGAACTTCATCAGCCATGGAGCTTACAATTGTGTCACATTAATGGAATGTAATGGTGACCCACATTTAACCTGTTTTGGTGCTATTTGGCAAGGTACCATCTTAGATAATTATCGTCCTAATGCTTTACAGCAAGCTTTATGGGGAGATTACTATCGTGTGGATCCTGAACATACCTCAATTAGCTGTGATCATTTTTCTGAGTTCCATAACTGCACCTGCTTTGGCGTTCCACGTTAAGATTTGTTTGGCAAAATCTTGATACTCCAGTTCATCTAAAGGTCTGCTTCAAATCTCCCATAACGGATTACAAATAAATATTTTGATACTCCAGTTCACCTAGAAGTTTGCTTCAAAAATTTCCCATAACGGATTACAAACAAAATCCAGTTTCTTCAATCTAAAAGATTTGCTTCAACATTTTCATAATGGAATACAAAACGGAAAGTTTTTTACCTGTCTTGACACTTCTTGAATAATTACTGTACTTTTCCATGCTTAGTACGGAATACAAATTGGATTACAACTTTGCTTGCTACAACTAATTGATATTTACGGCTTTATCCTATTTCTCACTGATATACACGCTTCTGATCATTGCTCTGGTCTTGCAATGAACTTTGTGACAAGCGTAGGATGAACTCTGTTTTTTCAGTGAAGAGCTGAGAACTTTCTTATCTTTTCCTCAAGAATGTATTGGGGGAGCTGTGATGGGATTTCATTAACCCTGTGATACACTTGTACTTGTAAATGTAATTTTTAGTTAACAGTACATAGCTTTGCAAATAAACTTTGTTTATAGCATGCTTGTCTCAATAAAAGAAGCTATGAAAATGTTAGTTTGCATAGTAACATTGCTATTTGATTAAAAACTACACCAACAGTAAGAAATACATTCTTTCAGCAAGACGCTTATAACTTACTATAAATGGAAGATATCTTTTAAATCTTTCATATACATCTTCTATATATAAAGAAGAGTACCTTGCTATTTGAACCTGTTCACATAATTGGGAAAAATATAATCTTTAATATGCTTATTTTGCAATATATAAAATGTATAACTGTATTTAAATAGATGGGTTTTTTTCCATATATTTTTATTAAATTGTACAACAATCAATACAACATATGCAATAATACAGAATAAACATTTTACCTGAATTGCAAGTATCAATCACATCATAGACAAAGTTATATGGAAATGGTACATTGATATATGAAATATTTTACATGAATCAAAATATCAGTCACATCATAGACAAAAGTACATGAAAATGGTATATTGATACATGAAACTGACAACTGCTTTAAATAAGGGTTATGAAAAGAAGATATGTCATAAGCTCATAAAGTAAACAATTGCATATTCTTTAGTGGTCTTTTGTTTTTTTTAAAAAAAAAAGAAAGACATTCTTATATTTAGAAGAACTCCAAGTCGGTGATCGTCCATTATTGGGTTAACACGAATTAAAAGATTGTGATATATGTGTAAAGGGGGTGCAATCGGTATTCAAGGACTAGAGGGTAAGGGATAGCTGAATAGGACCAGGGAAATAGAGGGGGAGGGAGGAAGAGGAAAAAAAATAAAATTTATAATTTAAACATATCTTAGCAATTAGGGTGTTTTATTTGTTCAAAATGGGAAGCCACGGAACTCTAAGTTTAGGGAGGACAGAAAGTCCGAAATATCTTGGACTGAAGATGATTGGGGGCGTTCATGCCCCTCTATATCATATAATTTAGAATAAAAGTCAGCAAATAGAGCACCGATATCTGCAGGGGGTAATTGCTGTTCGACCTTCATGAGACATGAAGGGAATACGCGCTGCTGCTGACCTTTGCCTTAGCTTTTTTGCTAAAAGCGAGTCCGCTTTATTACTCTTGGAGTACATAAGTTGTCTAAACCGTAGTGCGACTTCTTGGACTCTCTCGGTTTCTCGTTCCTTAATGAGGGACTTAAGGCGAGAGATTTCCTCTGAAAGGGTTTGGGTGGGATTAATTTGGTTTTGTCTATCTGCACTTCGTAGATCACACATTAGTTTACCAAGGGGTCCTCCCTTATCTTTTTTGATCTTGGCCAATTTTTGAATGCAAAAGCCCGAATGTATGCTTTAAATGCACCCCATCTAGTCTGTTGGGAGGTGTCTAACTCTGAATTGTGTTGGAAAAAATAAATGGTTGTCTCTTGTATAGATCTCTGAAATAGGGGTCCGACCAAAGAACTTGCGGAAATTTCCAACTAGGTCTGGACGTGAGGGTTGTGTTACTAGGTAATGTGATGGAAACCGCATCGTGATCTGACCATGAACAGGGAGATATCTTAGCTTTGCGAACATCATTTAGTATCCAAGAATTCACAAAGAAATAATCTATCCGAGAGTACGATCTATGTGTAGGGGAAAGATAAGAATAGTCCCTTTCCGAAGGGTGTCATAGAGTTGGTACTGGTACATCAAGTCTCGAAACCTTGGGGCAGATGAGTTAACATGGGCATCCCCAGAGTCCAAACCAGCAAATTTCTTATCGACCTCCGGGTCCCATACTAGATTGAAATCTCCTCCTATGAGGATAGTTCCTTGTTTAATTTTGTCGACCAACGCAAAAGTCTTTCTAAGAAATTTTAATTGTCCCTGATTGGGAGCATAAATATTAACTAAAGTATATGTGTGGTAATTTATCTTACATACTACTATTACATATCGCCCTTCTGTATCATGTTCTGTATGAAGGCATTGGAATGAGAGATGTCGATTGATCAGAATCGCAACCCCTCGACTTTGTCACATAGGACGCTGAATATATATGAGGGAATATCGAAGTTTTAAGTCTCAGCTCTTCTCCTTCTAGCCAATGGGTCTCCTGTAGGAAACCAATGTCAGTTTTTAGTGATGACAAATAGTTAACTAAAAGGCTTATTTTTATTGGAGAATTTAAACCTCTACTATTGAGTGTAGTAAAAGTGAGGGGAGGGGAGTGAGCCATATTTTTAGAGAGAAAAGAAAAAGGGGGGGAGGGGGGAAGTGTAGGGGTGAGAGAAGGGGTGGAGGAGAAATATGAAAAGAGGGGAAAAGAGAAGAGCTAGGAAAGAAGAAGGAGATGAGAAGTAAGAGAGACCCAAGAGTTTGGTCAACCTAGATAAGCAATGTTGAACCCGAGTAAGCTATTGTTGTTCTTCTTAGGAGTTCTATACTTGGAAAAGGTTAGACCACCATCAGTCACAAATATACTGTGTATAACATCTTAAAGATATGCATGAAAAAAAAAAATCTATTGCAGTAAGGTACTAAAGGATTTATTTTCCACTGCTTATGAAGTAAGCTCAAAAGTGTTAAATGTGGGAGAGGATGTTTCAGGTGTTCAGTAATTAAGACATGTTAATAATAAGGTTAGGGAAAAGGGAATTTCCCGTCAGGTAGTAGGGAAGGTCAGGAATTGTTGAATAAAATTGAACCAGGATAAAGGGGATAGGGACTGTGGAGGGGTGAGAGTGGAATGAAATAGAATGAAATAAGATGAGATGTAGTGAAATGAAATGAAATGAAAAAAATGAAGAGAAATGAGATGGAGCGAAATGGAATGAAATGAAGTGAAATAAAATGAAGGGGGGGAGTCAAGGCCTATTAGGGTATGAGAGTTTCAGTCTTATCTATATAAACCACTATGGTATACGGTATTAAGGGAAACTGTGGGTTAATAGTGTTAATATAAGGCATGGTGGCCTATCCCTCTGGGGGGCCAATCTGTAAAATTAACCTAGAGATAGTAAATGTTATCTCGTAAAGCAATAATAGATGATGTGAGTCATGTATGGACCAATGAATGGGGACTTTAAAGTATTTCCTTTGTTACTTATCCTATAAGATAGTCTTAGAACAGTAAGACAGACACAAAGGGCTAATAAAGCATTATACAACCTTACAGTGATGTTAAGGATACAAGAACCCAAAGCAAAAATAAACATATAAATAATTAATATAAAGCAAACATAAAGGATCAGAAACATACACAACTTTATAATTCAACATATGGTATCAAAGTTTCTAGATATCATTCAAATTCCCTACAGTATATTAAGGGTGATATCTAAGAGATCATACATTAGCCATTATCTTGTCTCAGCCTTTGAGTGGACCTAGGTTCGAGTGTCAGCTCTTAGGGGTCTCACATTGTGGTCATTAGGAGCACCAAAAATTAATAGCCCCGTATAATTATCTTAGGTAAGAGTTGCAAATTATTTAATCTAGGGCGGTGAAATGAGCTAAGTCTTAGTCTTAAGTCATAACTACTATGTTGTTATCCTTTTACACCTCTCTAAATTACTTACATATGTAGCTAATTACCACTTGGTAGTCACACTCTTAGCTTTATTTTAGTGACCAGTATAATATGTCACAGAGATGTCATATTTAGCTAAACCTTTTTTGGAAATCCCTCAATGGTAATTATCTACGTCAAACTCAGAATAAGCGTGTATGTGAGACTATGGAAATGAAAAGGTATTGTAGCCCTGACATAACCTCCTTTAGGGGATATAGGATCAACTATGGACCTTACCTTTAGTTAGGTAGTATGATTAAGTTGTGTCATGTGCTTCTCCTCCATGATTAGGAGAAGATCAGCTGTATATAAACAAACCAAAGTAACAATAAAACATTGAAAGTAACTAGGAGTATACATTACTGTCTGACGACTTCTGGTCTCCGACATAAACATCTAGAATTCTCAGAGAACAGGCTCATATGCATATTTTTTCAGTTTAGGTTGGAAGTAAAGTCCTGATTTTGGCGCTTAGCATTTGGTGCTTGCTATCTCTGTGGAAGAGGATTCCATTCTCTGGCCTTGGGACTAAGTCTCTCAGGGTTACGATGTCCCAGGGTGTGAGAATCTTGAGTTCCGGTTGGTCCAATGAGTTGGGTATTGGAGGATCGTGTAGGGTCTTGGAACCATCGGTCTTGAAGGTCTCTCCCTCGGGCAGGGTCATCCAGAGTGATTAGTGAGCCGTCCTCATGTATTAATAGCTTTGTTGGGTATCCCCAACGATACATGATCCCTATTTTCCTGAGGGCAACTGTAGTTTCCCGAAAAGAAGCTCTTTTCTTCATCGTGTATTGGGATAGGTCACTTGTTGCTTTTAGAATTTGCTCTTTATATGTAAAGTAGTGGAATCTTACTATTGTATCCCGTGGCTTATCTGCTGGAACATTTCGACCCCTTGGGAGTCTGTGCACTCTGTCAATGAGAGATTCTGATTAATTCATGGGTGGTTTAAGGTGCTTACAGTATTCCAAGATGAAGTCTCCCAGGTCACTAGGCGACACCTCCTCTGATATGCCTCGGAACCTAAGGTTGTTCCATCTCAAACGATCTTCAAGATCTGCCACTTTTGCTTCAATAATATCCACATGGTCTACTATATGCTGTGAGTGAGCAAGCAAGTTAGCTTGATATATTGCAAGGTCCTCCTGCTTACGTTCCAAAGCCTCTGTCCGCTCATTGATAGCCCCAATATCTCTTCTTAGTTCTGCCACAGATCCCCGAATAGTTTTAGCAAGAGTCTCTTCAAGATTTTTCATTCTTTCAGTTAAAGTTTCAACTATTGCTGATGCCGTTGACCCCTCCATATTTGTCAATGGAGTTGTCCGCTGTGTTGAATTGGGATTCAGGGTTTCAGAGTGGGATAGTACTTCGGAGTTTGGAGAGTTGGTTTCAGTAATAATAGCGGTCTTGAAGTGGTCTGCAAGGGATTTCTTTGGGATTACACCTGACTGTTTTTTCCTGTTGCCTTGTGGCATGGTAATAATGCACAATCCTGTGTGAGAGTATCTTTGCTTCCGAGACACTAAGGTGGACCCCCGGATGAACTTGGCCTAGGGACTTTAAGCCATAGTGGCCCTCATTGGGGTTCTAGTGTAGAAATAAGCAATTATTCCTCCATGAAATCATCTTCTAATAACTTTTCCCCATGATCCTTAGCAGTACATTCATGGAGCTCACAAGCCCCTGTGCGACTGGATTCTTTTTTAGTTTGCTTGTAGTGAATTTCTAAAGGCCAGCCTTGTGTGGCTGTTAGACAAATTTCCATCTCTTATTCTCTCACTTTGCAGATATAGTAAAGGCTGGTGGGTCATTTCTGCAATACTTTTCTCGCCCTGTATATAACTGCGGACATTTTGTAGAGCCCATACAGTAGATAAGAGGGCTTTTTTGCAATCGCTAAATTTTATTTCTTCTGGGGATAAAGTTTTACTCGCATAAGCAATGACTTCACTTCAATTATCATGATTTTGGTACAAAACAGCACTCATGCTTATATCTGTGTAACCTGTCTCTAAGTAGAAAGGTTTACCCCTTTAGGGTACCCTAAGCAAGGTGCTTGAGTGAGTTTTCTCTTCAGCTCTCTGATAACTGTCTATTGAATCTCACTCCAGTGCCATTTCACATCCTTCTCTAGAAAAAGTAGTGGTTGTTTGGATAATTCTGCATAATTATCAATAAGTTTGCGAGAATAATTCATCATACCCCGGAATGATCTCAATTCCTTTAAGTTAGTTGGGTTCTTAGCATTTATTATAGCTTCCACCTTTTTCTTCTGAGGATTTAACCCTTCAGAAGTAACTTAATGTACCAAGAAGTTTACAAGAGTGTGGCACCATTGAGCTTTTTGTTGGGATAATTTGACACCTGCCCTTTTAAGTTGGCTGAGGACATGTTTAAGCTCTGTGATTTTTGATTAAAACATCAACATCAGATAAGGTCCCCCTTTCCTGGGCATCATGCATACCCTTATGCATGAATACAGCAAATTCATGTCCTGAATTTATGTATCCAAACGGGAGCCTTTGGAATGCATACTGGACCTTTTAAAACGAGAATGCAAGCTTATACTTGTCCTCCCCATGTACCTTTATGGTCCAATATCCCTGTGCACAATCAATGGCAGTGAAAATTTTAGATCCCTGCATTTGTGCTAGGCACTGGTCAATGTATGGTACAGGCCAGCCAGACATGTACACACATTTGTTTAGCTGTCTTACATCAGCACACAAACACCATTGTCCATTGGGTTTAAAAACACCTAGAATAGGATTGTTATAAGAGCTGTGCACCTGTCTGATGATACCTCTTTCTTTCAGATTCATTATTATCTCTGCAAGAGAATCATATGAGGCTAAAGAAAGTCTGTATTGTTTAACAAAGACAGGTGGTGCATTGGGATCTGTTTGGATTCTTGCAATGTGCAAGTCTGTAGTCCCACAGTCATAACAATCCCTAGCAAAAATATCCTTGTTCTCCATCAGGAGTTCTCGTAGCTGTTGGTGTTCATCTTCACTGGAACAGTCATTAGCTAAAGAGATTTGCTCTTTGACTAATTGCTGAAATCCTAGAAAGATTTCAGGCTGTCCTATCTCATAGGTTTCTTCCAACCTAGAGGTGAGATCCCCTTGATTATAATTTACATTGCCCCCATGATTCTGGGTATCGGGGTATTCTTGCTCTTTGATCGGCTGATCAAATACTAGGGAGTCTTCTTCAATTTTACAGATGCTTTCCTCTGAGCTGAAGGTATAAATAGACTGAATTGTAAACAATCCTTCTGGCATAGATGCAAAGGAGTGTTCTATTAACTGTTCTTCAGTTAAGTATCCTTCAGGTATTAGCCCAATGACATTATTCTGGAATCCAAACACGTAATAACTCAATTCCAGCGCATATTCTATGGTAGTTCCCTTGGAAAAGATGATATCCTGTGGGGTCATGTTATGTACAATAACATGTATCGGAATATTTCCAATATTTACCATGGGAGTATGAGCCATCGTTATACCTAGATTTTTCATTCTATGGGAGAGGCAAATTAGTGTTTCAGAAGAGAAATCCCTATTAGCAAATAGGTAATAGCATGCGCCAAATGTGTTTGTGATATAAGAGAAAAAAAGGGGATATTAGTAATATGTATTAATGGTGTGATAATGTGTGAGGCTGAAAAATGAGAAAAGAGAGAGTTTTTTTAGGATAAATTAAAAACTCATGTGAATATAAAGAGATTTCAAAAGGTGCAAATGTGAGTCATATTAACTGTACCCTAGTGGGTAGTGTGTGAAGAAAAGAGATAATATTACTAATGCAATAGGTGCAAAATTAAGTACTTGATGGTAAAATCAATTCATGTAAGAAGGCATATATATCTCTTTAGGAAAAAAAAAACAGAAAAAATATATCCAAAATATATATGTGCTAGTAATCAAACAGTTCTTAATATATGACAAACAAACGTATCGTGATATAAGTCCCATAGGAGATAGTGCTGGTAAGTGAAGTCGACAAGTGTCAATGTCTCTGCGAGAATGTTTTTTTCAAACTTGTAGATGTTTTGTAGTAAGAGGAATTCACCAAAAAGGCAGGCAGCTGGTCTTGGGTGTGTCTGATCGAGTAACACAGTCTCTAAAATAGGTAAAAGGAAAGACAGCGCCTCATAGTGCAAATAAGTTCCAACAGTAATGGATCACACTGAGCAAATAACAGATGGTAATATACTCACAAGGATATTGGCACCTTTGTTGAAAGAGGTGCAAAAAGGCAGACTGACATTTAAATCAGCAGTCAGTACGCTGGAGCCAAATAGATTCAGCTTTCCTGGATGGGCCGCTGTGGACTCTCCTCTTTTAGACAGGAGCAGAATACTCTGTTGTTATGCTGTATAAATAAACAGCAGGCGGTGTTGTATTTGGCAGGCAAAATAAAAAGCAATTAGTGCTGAGATAGATAAAGTTTAAAAACACTTTATTATATGAGCTTAGGACGCGTTTCTCGGCCGCAAGCTCCTGGCCGTTTCATCAGGTAAAATGTATTACACATGTGGTTACAAAAGATGTTTAAAAAGCCTGCCAATATATTTGATTGGTCCCAGTCTGACCAATCCCAAAGTGATACAATTTTTAAAAAACAACAATGTTACAACATATGATATGTGATTGACAAAGTAAATAAGTTGCGATACCAGATGTTATATTTATATGTATGTAACAAAAATCCTATGGACCTAAAACAATAAAATAGTTTATCTGGTAGGTCGTAAAAATGAACCTTGTTGACATATTTAAAAAATCTAAAAAATCTAAATGTATAAGTTTCTTACTGAAAGTTTCAGATAAAATACACTTGATCTGAGGAGAAAATCCTAAGATCTTGTCCATTGTAAATTTATAAGGAGTAAAAAATCGGTGCAGTGTAAATTATGAAAGAAAATGTGAAACCGAAACAAAGCTCTGCGGGGGGAGAAGTGTTAACCTCTTAGCCTCCATAGGGTTTTTTGAATTTAACAATAAGCAAAATGACAGCTGTACATAAGTCCGCCAGCAATCAGGGACAGCAGTGTTTTGCCTGTCTCCTAGCATGTTTTAATCCTATGTTCTATATCTGAATGCTTGTAAAAATGCTAAGGTGTTTGAAAAGCAATGCACTATAATCAAATCTCTGTTTAGGGAATGTGTCAGGGGATACGAAAGAAGTACTATTTGATTTGAGCCGATCTTGTGTAAATAATAATTAAAACCTAATAACATGTACCATTGTCTAGGTATGTATTATCTAATTTAGTATTATGTGCAATGGCTGTGCTAGTTATTTCGATTTTGTATATGTAGGGTCAGATAAAAAATGGTGATATATGGAGTCTAAATATTGTGTTTGGTATGATTTTATTCTTCTATGAGAATCTGCTGATAGAATAGTAATCTAAAAGTTACAGGTGACCTACGAATAGAAAAAGTGATGTTAGGATGATTTAATTAAATGCTGCTAAATCTAGATTAGAATTCATACCCAATGGGTGTAGGGTTTTTAATTTCTGGATCCAAAAAGTTTCACGGATCCTTAGCTGAATGATTCTGTTGTAATCTGTGGAGGGTGGAATATAATCTATGGGATAAAATTTGAAAATTTCGAAATTTCCTTTGTGCTTATTTAAGCAATGCTCGGGAATACTATGTTTTATCTTTTTTTTGGTACAATTTTTACAGTTACGCCAATGTTCCCCCCAGCGTACCTTGGCTTTTCTAGAGGTACATCCTACGTACTGGATCCCACAACAGCACTCTAGGACGTACACCACATATACTGAAT
>NC_069503.1:786796884-786884471 GCF_027579735.1 Bombina bombina | reverse complement strand
AGCAACTTTCTAATTTACTCCTATTATCAATTTTTCTTTGTTCTTTTGCTATCTTTATTTGAAAAAGAAAGTCCAGAACCCTGGACAGCACTTGTTTATTGGGGGATGAATTTATTCACCAATCAGCAAGAACAACCCAGGTTGTTCACCAAAATGGGCCGGCATTTAGACTTACATTCTTGCTTTTCAAATAAAGATACCAAGAGAATGAAGAACATTTGCAAATAGGAGTAAATTAGAAAGTTGCTTAAAATTGCATGCTCTATCTAAATCACAAAAGAAAAACATTGGGTTCAGTGCCCCTTTAAACACAAGCCCTTAAACTTTTAGTTCCAAAGAAGGCGTTTAGCAGAGTCCATGGGTGGATTCGATCCCTCAACCTGCTGCTGCGTAGGCAGGCATGCTAACCACTAAGCTAAGCTACGGTTTTCCTATGTTTTACAATGTAAAACAGTTTATAACATTTACCTGCAAATGTTTTTTCATAAGGCTACAACTTGCCTAGAACATCTAGTTTGCCAAAACAGATGTTGTTTTGTTAACCTCTCTAGGAGAAGTGGGGCAAACACAAATTGTTAAACAATAGCAAGAGTTTTTTAATGTCTCTTTAAGAAAAGGAAATAGCATAAAACTTGCAAAACAAAAAAACAAACAACTTTTGAGTGCACATACAAGGAGCAGTAGCTGGATTCAAACCACAAACCTTCTGCTTGCAAGGTAGTTCAGCTAGCCATTATGCTACCAATGCTGGCAATGGAAAGTGAGGCAGGGCCAATATCCATTACCGGCGAGGCAATACCTAGTCAACAAGCAGAAAACTGCTGTGGAGCAGTGGTAAGGTCATGGGCTAGCAAGCACAAGGCCAGTGGTTCGAATCCACCGTATGACGTCTGCTTAAACTGGTCTGGTCTGGAATATAACACCCTACCTCAGACCACCCCCTAAAATCCTGGTTAAACAATATAGCTGTAATAATAATAATGGGATCTGGGGAAATATCATAAAATAGAAATTAATCTGGATAAGATTGGGGAGGGGCTTAATATAGAGGGTGGAGTGTTTGAGGAGGAAAAATAGAAATGGGATGAATATGGAGGAGGAGAAAACATGGGATATGGAAGATGAGTGATTGGGTGAATAATGGAGGAGGGAGAAATAGGTGAGTGATTGGGTGAATAACGGAGGAGGGAGAAATAGGAGTGGGAGGAGACTGGATGGGTTGGTGAGAGGGGGCGCAGACTAGATTGGGCAGAAGGGATCTGGTAAGGAAAATGGGAGGGGCTGAGTAAGGTAAAATAGGGAGGAGGGGGAGGAGCATGGGGGAGAAGGAGCCTGGGAAGAAGGAGGGATTAGAATGGGGAAAAATAGAGGGAGGAATTAGGAGGATACTGGAGGAGGAAGAAATAGGAGTCGTATGGGAGGGTGAAAAAGAGCAGGCTTAGAGGAGGAGGAGGAGCCTTAGGAAAAGGTGAGGCTCAGGAGAGGGAAAATAGGAAGGGGTGGAGCCTGGGGGGAAATGGGGAGGAGCCTGGGGGAAAAGGAGGGATCTAAAGGAGGCGGGAGCAGTTTGGGGAAAAATAGTTGGAGGGGGAGACTGGATGAAGCCATCATGGTGCTTTTAGAGTGGGGCAGGTGCTGTAGACTTCTTTTTTTACTGTAATACCTGCGCTTAAAGGTGCGCCACTTGTAACCTGGATGACCCTGTATTGATTTTGTGTGCCATAACCTCTGGGGACATGCTAAAAAGGTGTCTGCTGATGTCATTCTAAGTCTTGGTTATTCTTATTGAAGTTCTGGCGTTCATGTATCAATGTTATCTATATGAACCACATGAACTAATGCCCTCTAGTGGTCAAAATGTATTCAGATTAGAGGCAATCTTCAAGGTCGAAGAAATTAGCATATGAACCTCCTAGGTTTAGCTTTCAACTAATCATACCAAGAGAACAAAGCAAAATTGGTGATAAAAGTACATTGACAAGTTGTTTAAAATTACATTCCCTATTAAAATCATGAACTTTTTTTTGGACTTGACTGTCCCTTTAAGGACTGATTTATTGGCTACTTACCTCTGGAAGAAAACATTTGACTATTCTTTTGCCTGCTCCCTTTGCTGTGACGTCTGGTTCCTGACAGATACCCTGGTATTGAACTTGAAGAGACATGAAACCCACACTTTTTAGTAACTTTTTTTTATTTTTTTGTTTCAGATAGAGCAAACAATTTTAAACAGCTTTCAGGTTTGTATCTGTCAACAAATGTGCTTCATTCTCTTGGTATCCTTTGTTGAACCAACAGCAGTGATCTATTGGGAGTTAGCTGAACACAAGTTGCGAAAAATAGGATGGGGCAAAGGAACTGTGAGAAAAAGTAGGAGCTGGAGGAGATTGGGGAAACAAATAGGAGTTTGAGTGGCAGGAATCGGGTTGGGAAAAATAAGAGGGGGAGGAGACTGGGTGGGAAAAAAAGTAGGAGCTGGAGGGGGAGGCATCTGGATGGGAATAAATAGGGGAGGTGGGATTCAAATGTTTAAAAAAAAAAATAATCAAGGATGTAGATCAATAGGGGTAGGGATCTGGAGGAAGAAAAGGGTGTAGAGGGGGAGGGTTCTGGGTGGGAAACATAGGATGTGGAACTGGAGGGGGGCGGGTCTGAGGAGGAGGGGGTCTGTTTGGTAAACTAGGATATTGAGGGGAGGGCAGGTCTCTATTTGGAAATACATAGGATATGGGTGAGGGGAGAGGGGTCTGGTTGTGAAAATCAGGAGAGGGAGGGGACTGCTTGTGGAAAAAAAAGGGATCTGGTGGGAGGAGGGCCAGGGTTAGGAAAAATAGGAGTGGAAGGGGAATGGATAAGGAAAAGTGAGGATCTGGAGTGGGAGGGACCAGGTTGGGAAAATAGGAGGGGGAGGGCTCTGAATGGGAAAAAATTAACTTGGATCTTGAGGGGGAGGTGGCAGAAACAGATTGGGAGAGGAGTGAAATCTGTGATGGAAGACCAGATGGTAGCAATAGGGTACGTAGGCGTGCTGGATAGGTAGTATCTGCCACATTATTTAGGAAGAGGATGTGTTGTCAGAGATGGGGCGTTATGTAAAATGGGGATAGGGAGGTTCCTGGGATATTTAGAATGGGGTGTGGGGTGTAGGGAGAGTATGGTTGTGAAGGAGGATCTGCAAGAGGAAAGAGAGGCTGGTACGGAATGTGTAAAAGGTAAGATCAGAATGTACCTGGCATATTTAGAATGGGCTTTGGGACACAGAGATGTGGAAGGGATCTGGATGTGGGGCAAGATCTGACTTAAAACAGAGTTTAGGTGATGGGGTAAAATGTGGGATCTAGTGAGGTAAAAGGGAAATCTATTGATATATTGATTGGTTCCCGTATTATTAGAGGCTTAGGCCCCTGCTTACATGAATTGGCTGACATTGCCCTTTTCTGAGGATTTAGTGAAAGAATGTTGACGGGTGCAAGATACAGATTCAGTGTCATTATGGCATTTGTTCCTGTGCCTATGTGTATGTTTTTCTCTCGCCACAAGTCAAAGGAAAGGAGCGTAAGGCCTATCAATGAGATAGTTTTTATTATAGCTAGATAAACGACTTTGGACGGCGAAGCTAGGCTGCTCTGTAAGCCTTAAAAGCAAACGTTCTGGGGCACGATAAAGTTAGTCTCTCTCCTTGCACTGCTAAAGACTTACAACAGATGTATTTCACCTTGCTCACTGCTTTTATGGGCATAGGATTAAGGGTTAACATGTGCAAATGTTGGGAACACAAAGTATCTCTCAGACAGCAAATACCTCATTTGATTTCATAGGACCCAAAGAACAAAACCTATACCCTTTGTAAAGATATCATGAAAGCTGCTGTCGCTGCCGCGCTATTCCCCGCTGCAGGGGAGGTAGGACGTTCATTAGATCTCAAGGAGAAGAGGAACAGGTGGCATAACAGACTTCCCGTGCTGAATTTGCTCCCACCTTTCGGTGGTACAGAAGTAGCTCTGGGTTAATCTGATATGCAGGTGCATATGCAAGGTCCTTTTCAGAACGGCTTATCTCCTGGCTTGCTTTAAGGAAATAAAATAGATGAGAATTTTGCAAAACAAACGTTTTCTTTGGAAAGCTATCTGTAATATCTTAGCAGAAAGACACAGAAAAGGCAAGGTGTTGTAACTGGATTGTAAATCTTAACCAAACAAGAACGCTATGCTAACTACTAGACCACAATGGTATGCTCCGCTGGTATCTTACGTGGAAAGTGATCACAAGTATTTAAGCAATAAAGACATGACTTCTGCTAAAGAAACAAAATAGAATAGAGGAGTTGGCAAAACAAGACATTTTTTTTTATCTAGACTGCAGGATATAAAGTTGTTCTAGAAGAGCGTGCAAATAAAGGAACCAGCAGCTTTAGTTAAAGGGATACTGAGCCCAAATTTTTTCTTTCGTGATTCAGATTAAAGAGCATGCAATTTTAAGCAACTTTCGAATTTACTCCTATTATCAATTTTTCTTTGTTCTTTTGCTATCTTTATTTGAAAAGAAAGTCCGGATCCCTGGACAGCACTTGTTTATTGGGGGATGAATTTATTCACCAATCAGCAAGAACAACCCAGGTTGTTAATCAAAAATGGGCCGGCATCTAGACTTACATTCTTGCTTTTCAAATAAAGATACCAAGAGAATGAAGAACATTTTGCAAATAGGAGTAGATTAGAAAGTTGCTTAAAATTGCATGCTCTATCTGAATCACAAAAGAAAAAAATTGGGTTCAGTGTTCTTTCTAAACACAAGCCCTTAAACTTTTAGCTCCTAAGAAGGTTTTTCACAGCCACAAAGTAGCAGAGCCAATGGGTGGATTCGATCCCTCAACCTACTGGTTTGTAGCCAGGCATGCTAACCACTAAGCTAAGCTTGGGATTTTATAACTGGCCTGGTAGGATTAATACCTATTACTGTTATGATTTTAGACCAATTAGGAACTAAACAATGTGAAACAGTTTATAACATTTACCTGCAAATGTTTTTTTCATAAGGCTACAACTTGCCTAGAATATCTAGGTTGCCAAAATAATTTGTTTTGCGTCTCTCCAGGCAAGTTAACCTCCAAGCAGCAATGGAGTGCCATATTCTATGGCAATTTGCAGCATTTTGAAAACCAAGGTTGCAGATGTTTTTTGGTAACCTCTCTAGGAGAAGTGGGGCAAACACAAATTGTTAAAGAAAAGCAAGAGTTTTTTAATGTCCCTTTAAGAAAAGGAAATAGCTTAAAACTTGGAAAAGAAGCAATTTTTGAGTGCACATTCAAAGAGCAGCAGCTGGATTCAAACCACAAACCTTCTGCTTGCAAGGTAGTTCAGCTAACCATTATGCTACCAATGCTGGCAGTAAAAGGCTAGGCAGGGCCAATATCCATTACCGGCGAGGCAATACCAAGTCAACAAGCAGAAAGCTTGTAAAGAATTAAAGAGATGAATTGCTTTAAGAAAATAAAAAGGAATCAAATATGCAAAACAAATGTTTTCTTTGGAAAGCTATCTGTAATATCTTAGCAGAAAGACACAGAAAAGGCAAGGTGTTGTAGCTGGATTGTAAATCTTAACCAAACAAGAACGCTATGCTAACTACTAGACCAAAATGGTATGCTCTGATGGTATCTTACTTGGAAAGTGAACACAAGTATATAAGCAATAAATACATGACCTCTGCTAAAGAAACAAAACAGAATAGAGGAGTTGGCAAAACAAGACAACATTTTTTTTTTTACCTAGACTGCAGGATATAAAGTTGTTCTAGAAGAGCGTGCAAATAAAGGAACCAGCAGCCTTAGTTAAAGAGATACTGAGCCCAATTTTTTTCTTTGGCGAGTCAGATAAAAGAGCATGCAATTTTAAGCAACTTTCTAATTTACTACTATTATCAATTTTTCTTCGTTCTTTTGCTATCTTTATTTGAAAAGAAAGTCCGGATCCCTGGACAGCACTTGTTTATTGGGGGATGAATTTATTCACCAATCAGCAAGAACAACCCAGGTTGTTCATCAAAAATGGGCCGGCATCTAGACTTACATTCTTGCTTTTCAAATAAAGTTACCAAGAGAATGAAGAACATTTTGCAAATAGGAGTAAATTAGAAAGTTGCTTAAAATTGCATGCTCTATCTGAATCACAAAAGAAAAAAAAATTGGGTTCAGTGTTCTTTCTAAACACAAGCCCTTATACTTTTAGTTCCTAAGAAGGTTTTTCCCAGCCACAAAGTAGCAGAGCCAATGGTTGGATTCGATTCCTCAACCTACTGGTTCGTAGCCAGGCATGCTAACCACTAAGCTAAGCTTGGGTTTTTATAACTGGCCTGGTAGGATTAATACCTATTACTGTTATGATTTTAGACCAATTAGGAACTAAACAATGTAAAACAGTTTATAACATTTACCTGCAAATGTTTTTTCATAAGGCTACAACTTGCCTACAATATCTAGGTTGCCAAAATAATTAGTTTTGCGTCTCTCCAGGCAAGTTAACCTCTAAGCAGCAATGGAGTGCCATATTCTATGGCAATTTGCAGTATTTTGAAAACCAAGGTTGCAGATGTTTTTTGGTAACCTCTCTAGGAGAAGTGGGGCAAACACAAATTGTTAAACAAAAGCAAGAGTTTTTTAATGTCCCTTTAAGAAAAGGAAATAGCTTAAAACTTGGAAAAGAAGCAATTTTTGAGTGCACATTCAAAGAGCAGGAGCTAGATTCAAACCACAAACCTTCTGTTTGCAAGGTAGTTCAGCTAACCATTATGCTACCAATGCTGGCAGTAAAAGGCCAGGCAGGGCCAATATCCATTACCGGCGAGGCAATACCAAGTCAACAAGCAGAAAGCTTGTAAAGAATTAAAGAGATGAATTGCTTTAAGAAAATAAAAAGGAATCAAATATGCAAAACAAATGTTTTCTTTGGAAAGCTATCTGTAATATATTAGCAGAAAGACACAGAAAAGGCAAGGTGTTGTAGCTGGATTGTAACTCTTAACCAAACAAGAACGCTATGCTAACTACTAGACCACAATGGTATGCTCCTCTGGTATCTTACTTGGAAAGTGAACACAAGTATATAAGCAATAAAGACATGACCTCTGCTAAAGAAACAAAACAGAATAGAGGAGTTGGCAAAACAAGACATTTTTTTTTTTATCTAGACTGCAGGATATAAAGTTGTTCTAGAAGAGCGTGCAAATAAAGGAACCAGCAGCCTTAGTTAAAGAGATACTGAGCCCAATTTTTTTCTTTCGTGAGTCAGATAAAAGAGCATGCAATTTTAAGCAACTTTCTAATTTACTACTATTATCAATTTTTCTTTGTTCTTTTGCTATCTTTATTTGAAAAAGAAAGTCCAGAACCCTGGACAGCACTTGTTTATTGGGGGATGAATTTATTCACCAATCAGCAAGAACAACCCAGGTTGTTCACCAAAAATGGGCCGGCATTTAGACTTACATTCTTGCTTTTCAAATAAAGATACCAAGAGAATGAAGAACATTTGCAAATCGGAGTAAATTAGAAAGTTGCTTAAAATTGCATGCTCTATCTAAATCACAAAAGAAAAAAATTGGGTTCAGTGCCCCTTTAAACACAAGCCCTTAAACTTTTAGCTCCAAAGAAGGCGTTTAGCAGAGCCCATGGGTGGATTTGATCCCTCAACCTTCTGCTGCGTAGGATTAATACTTATTACTGTTATGATTTTAGTCCAATTAGGAACTAAACAATGTAAAACAGTTTATAACATTTTCCTGCAAATGTTTTTTCATAAGGCTACAACTTCCCTAGAACATCTAGTTTGCCAAAACAATTTGTCTTGTGTCTCTCCAGGTAAGTTAACCTCCAAGCTACAATGGAGTGCCATATTCTACGGCAATTTGCAGCATTTTGAAAACCAAGGTTGCAGATGTTGTTTTGTTAACCTCTCTACGAGAAGTGGGGCAAACACAAATTGTTAAAGAATAGCAAGAGTTTTTTAATGTCTCTTTAAGAAAAGGAAATAGCATAAAACTTGCAAAACAAAAAAACAAACAACTTTTGAGTGCACATACAAGGAGCAGTAGCTGGATTCAAACCACAAACCTTCTGCTTGCAAGGTAGTTCAGCTAGCCATTATGCTACCAATGCTGGCAATGGAAAGTGAGGCAGGGCCAGTATCCATTACCGGCGAGGCAATACCTAGTCAACAAGCAGAAAGCTGCTGTGGAGCAGTGGTAAGGTCATGGGCTAGAAAGCCCAAGGCCAGCGGTTCGAATCCACCCTATGACGTCTTAAACTGGTCTGGTCTGTAATATAACACCCTACCTCAGACCACCCCCTAAAATTCTGGTTAAACAATATATAGCTGTAATAATAATAATGGGATCTGGGGAAATATCATAAAATAGAAATTAATCTGGATAAGATTGGGGAGGGGCTTAATGGGAAATATAGAGGGGGGAGTGTTTGAGGAGGAAAAATAGAAATGGGATGAATATGGAGGAGGAGAAAACATGGGATATGGAAGGTGAGTGATTGGGTGAATAATGGAGGAGGGAGAAATAGGTGAGTGATTGGGTGAATAACGGAGGAGGGAGAAATAGGAGTGGGAGGAGACTGGATGGGTTGGTGAGAGGGGGCGCAGACTAGATTGGGCAGAAGGGATCTGGTAAGGAAAATGGGAGGGGCTGGGTAAGGTAAAATAGGGAGGGGGAGGAGCATGGGAAGAAGGAGGGATTAGAATGGGGAAAAATAGAGGGAAGGATTAGGAGAAGACTGGAGGAGGAAGAAATAGGAGGAGGAAGAAATAGGAGTCGTATGGGATTGTGAAAAAGAGCAGGCTTAGAGGAGGAGGAGGAGCCTTAGGAAAAGGTGAGGCTCAGGAGAGGGAAAATAGGAAGGGGTGGAGCCTGGGGGGAAATGGGGAGGAGCCTGGGGGAAAAGGAGGGATCTAAAGGAGGCGGGAGCAGTTTGGGGAAAAATAGTTGGAGGGGGAGACTGGATGAAGCCATCATGGTGCTTTTAGAGTGGGGCAGGTGCTGTAGACTTCTTTTTTTACTGTAATACCTGCGCTTAAAGGTGCGCCACTTGTAACCTGGATGACCCTGTATTGATTTTGTGTGCCATAACCTCTGGGGACATGCTAAAAAGGTGTAATATCTTAGCAGAAAGACACAGAAAAGGCAAGGTTTTGTAACTGGATTGTAAATCTTAACCAAACAAGAACGCTATGCTAACTACTAGACCACAATGGTATGCTCCGCTGGTATCTTACGTGGAAAGTGATCACAAGTATTTAAGCAATAAAGACATGACTTCTACTAAAGAAACAAAATAGAATAGAGGAGTTGGCAAAACAAGACATTTTTTTTATCTAGACTGCAGGATATAAAGTTGTTCTAGAAGAGCGTGCAAATAAAGGAACCAGCAGCTTTAGTTAAAGGGATACTGAGCCCAAATTTTTCTTTCGTGATTCAGATTAAAGAGCATGCAATTTTAAGCAACTTTCGAATTTACTCCTATTATCAATTTTTCTTTGTTCTTTTGCTATCTTTATTTGAAAAGAAAGTCCGGATCCCTGGACAGCACTTGTTTATTGGGGGATGAATTTATTCACCAATCAGCAAGAACAACCCAGGTTGTTCATCAAAAATGGGCCGGCATCTAGACTTACATTCTTGCTTTTCAAATAAAGATAACAAGAGAATGAAGAACATTTTGCAAATAGGAGTAGATTAGAAAGTTGCTTAAAATTGCATGCTCTATCTGAATCACAAAAGAAAAAAATTGGGTTCAGTGTTCTTTCTAAACACAAGCCCTTAAACTTTTAGTTCCTAAGAAGGTTTTTCACAGCCACAAAGTAGCAGAGCCAATGGGTGGATTCGATCCTTCAACCTACTGGTTCGTAGCCAGGCATGCTAACCACTAAGCTAAGCTTGGGTTTTTATAACTGGCTTGGTAGGATTAATACCTATTACTGTTATGATTTTAGACCAATTAGGAACTAAACAATGTAAAACAGTTTATAACATTTACCTGCAAATGTTTTTTTCATAAGGCTACAACTTGCCTAGAATATCTAGGTTGCCAAAATAATTTGTTTTGCGTCTCTCCAGGCAAGTTAACCTCCAAGCAGCAATGGAGTGCCATATTCTATGGCAATTTGCAGCATTTTGAAAACCAAGGTTGCAGATGTTTTTTGGTAACCTCTCTAGGAGAAGTGGGGCAAACACAAATTGTTAAAGAAAAGCAAGAGTTTTTTAATGTCCCTTTAAGAAAAGGAAATAGCTTAAAACTTGGAAAAGAAGCAATTTTTGAGTGCACATTCAAAGAGCAGCAGCTGGATTCAAACCACAAACCTTCTGCTTGCAAGGTAGTTCAGCTAGCCATTATGTTACCAATGCTGGCAATAAAAGGCCAGGCAGTGCCAATATCCATTACCTGCGAGGCAATACCAAGTCAACAAGCAGAAAGCTTGTAAAGAATGAACCCCTTAATGACCGAGGACGTGCAGGGTACGTCCTCAGAAAAAAGGCAGTTAATGCCTGAGGACGTACCCTGCACGTCCTCGGTGTGGAAAGCAGCTGGAAGCGATCCTGCTCGCTTCCAGCTGCTTTCCGGTTATTGCAGTGATGCCTCGATATGGAGGCATCCTGCAATAACCTTAGATGGCCATCCGATGCAGAGAGAGCCACTCTGTGGCCCTCTCTGCACCGGACATCGATGGCCGGTATCGTTGGTGGGTGGGGAGCCGGTGTGGGAGGTGGGTGGCGGCCATCGATGGCCCTTGTCATGTGGAGGGGGGCGGGATCGTGGGCGTGCAAGTCCGGGCGCGCGCGGGGGCGCGCGCACGTGCACGAGGGGGCGCGCGCGGGGGCGCGCGCGGGGGGCGCGCGCGGGGGGCGCGCGCGGGGGGCGCGCGCGGGGGAGCGCGCGGGGGGCGCGCCGGGGCAGGGACCGGGTGGGGACCGCTGCACTACAGAAAAAAATGTGTCCCAAAATAAAAGTGGGACGTGTAATTAAAAAAAAAACACCGTATTCGTTATTTAGGTGGTGGGGGTTGGCTCCAATCAGCAGCATGTGAGATGTCTATAGTAGAAAGTAAAGGAGCTCATTGATAACTTTGTTCATAAAAATGAAATAAATATTTGATTGTGCAAAATGGGTACTGGCAGACAGCTGCCAGTACCCAAGATGGCCCCCAATAAGGCAGAGGGGGAGGCTTAGAGAGCTGTTTTGGGGGGGATCAGGGAGGTTGGGGGCTAAGGGGGGATCCTAAACACAGCATATGTAAATATGCTTTTTTTTTTTTCTTTTTTAAAAAAAAAAATCTTTTATTTTAGTACTGGCAGACTTTCTGCCAGTACTTAAGATGGCGGGGACAATAGTGGGGTGGGGGAGGGAAGGGAGCTGTTTGGGAGGGATCAGGGGGTGGGATGTGTCAGGTGGGAGGCTGAACTCTACACTAAAGCTAAAATTAACCCTGCAAGCTCCCTACACACTACCTAATTAACCCCTTCACTGCTAGCCATAATACACGTGTGATGCGCAGCAGCATTTAGCGACTTTCTAATTACCAAAAAGCAACGCCAAAGTCATATATGTCTGCTATTTCTGAACAAAGGGCATCCCAGAGAAGCATTTACAACCATTTGTGCCATAATTGCACAAGCTGTTTGTAAATAATTTCAGTGAGAAACCTAAAATTGTGAAAAAATTAACGTTTTTTTTAATTTGATCGCATTTGGCGGTGAAATGGTGGCATGAAATATACCAAAATGGGCCTATATCAATACTTGGGGTTGTCTACTACACTACACTAAAGCTAAAATTAACCCTAGAAGCTCCCTACATGCTCCCTAATTAACCCCTTCACTGCTGGGCATAATACGCGTATTTTGCGCAGGGGCATTTAGCAGCCTTCTAATTACCAAAAAGCAAAGCCAAAGCCATATATGTCTGCTATTTCTGAACAAAGGGGATCCCAGAGAAGCATTTACAACCATTTATGCTATAATTGCATAAGTTGTTTGTAAATAATTTCAGTGAGAAACCTAAAGTTTGTGAAAATATTTGTGAAAAAGTGAAAAAAAATTTTTTATTTGATCGCATTTGGCGGTGAAATGGTGGCATGAAATATACCAAAATGGGCCTAGATCAATACTTTGGGATGTCTTCTAAAAAAAATATATATACATGTCAATGGATATTCAGGGATTCCTGAAAGATATTAGTGTTCCAATGTAACTAGCGCTAATTTTGAAAAAAAGTGGTTTGGAAATAGCAAAGTGCTACTTGTATTTATGGCCCTATAACTTGCAAAAAAAGCAAAGAACATGTAAACATTGGGTATTTCTAAACTCAGGACAAAATTTAGAAACTATTTAGCATGGGTGTTTTTTGGTGGTTGTAGATGTGTAACAGATTTTGGGGGTCAAAGTTAGAAAAAATGTGTTTTTTTCCATTTTTTCCTCATATTTTATAATGTTTTTTATAGTAAATTATAAGATATGATGAAAATTATGGTATCTTTTGAAAGTCAATTTAATGGCGAGAAAAACGGTATATAATATGTGTGGGTACAGTAAATGAGTAAGAGGAAAATTACAGCTAAACACAAACACCGCAAAAATGTAAAAATAGCCTTGGTCCCAAACGGACAGAAAATGGAAAAGTGCTGCGGTCATTAAGGGGTTAAAGAGATGAATTGCTTTAAGAAAATAAAAAGGAATCAAATATGCAAAACAAATGTTTTCTTTGGAAAGCTATCTGTAATATCTTAGCAGAAAGACACAGAAAAGGCAAGGTGTTGTAGCTGGATTGTAAATCTTAACCAAACAAGAACGCTATGCTAACTACTAGACCACAATGGTATGCTCCTCTGGAATCTTACTTGGAAAGTGAACACAAGTATATAAGCAATAAAGACATGACCTCTGCTAAAGAAACAAAACAGAATAGGGGAGTTGGCAAAACAAGACATTTTTTTTTTATCTAGACTGCAGGATATAAAGTTGTTCTAGAAGAGCGTGCAAATAAAGGATTTTAGGGGGTGGTCTGAGGTGGATTTGAACCGCTGGCCTTAGGTTTGCTAGCCCATAACCTTACCACTGCTCCACAGCAGCTTTCTGCTTGTTGACTAGGTATTGCCTCGCTGGTAATGGATATTGGCCCTGCCGGGCTTTCTATTGCCAGCATTGGTAGCATAATGGCTAGCTGAACTACCTTGCAAGCTGAAGGTTTGTGGATTGAATCCAGCTACTGCTCGTTGAATGTGCACTCAAAAGTTGTTTGTTTTTTTGTTTTGCAAGTTTTATGCTATTTCATTTTCTTAAAGAGACATTAAAAAACTCTTGCTATTGTTTAACAATTTGTGTTTGCCCCACTTCTCCTAGAGAGGTTAACAAAACAACATCTGCAACCTTGGTTTTCAAAATGCTGCAAATTGCCGTAGAATATGGCACTCCATTGTAGCTTGGAGGTTAACTTACCTGGAGAGACACAAAACAAATTGTTTTGGCAACCTAGATGTTCTAGGCAAGTTGTAGCCTTATGAAAAAGCATTTGCAGGTAAATGCTATAAACTGTTTTACATTGTTTAGTTCCTAATTGGACTAAAATCATAACTGTAATAGGTATTAATCCTACCAAGCCACTTATGAAAACCGTAGCTTAGCTTAGTGGTTAGCTTGCCTGCCTACGCAGCAGCAGGTTGAGGGATTGAATCCACACATGGGCTCTGCTAAACGCCTTGTTTGGAACTAAAAGTTTAAGGGCTTGTGTTTAATGGGGCACCAAACCCAATTTTTTTCTTTTGTGATTTAGATAGAGCATGCAATTTTAAGCAACTTTCTAATTTACTCCTATTTGCAAATGTTCTTCATTCTCTTGGTATCTTTATTTGAAAAGCAAGAATGTAAGTCTAAATGCCGGCCCATTTTTGGTGAACAACCTGGGTTGTTCTTGCTGATTGGTGAATAAATTCATCCCCCAATAAATAAGTGCTGTCCAGGGTTCTGGACTTTCTTTTTCAAATAAAGATAGCAAAAGAACAAAGAAAAAGTGATAATAGTAGTAAATTAGAAAGTTGCTTAAAATTGCATGCTCTTTTATCTGACTCACGAAAGAAAAAAATTGGGCTCAGTATCTCTTTAACTAAGGCTGCTGGTTCCTTTATTTGCACGCTCTTCTAGAACAACTTTATATCCTGCAGTCTAGATAAAAAAAAATGTCTTGTTTTGCCAACTCCTCTATTTTATTTTGTTTTTTTAGCAGAGGTCATGTCTTTATTGCTTATATACTTGTGATCACTTTCCAAGTAAGATTCCAGAGGAGCATACCATTGTGGTCTAGTAGTTAGCATAGCGTTCTTGTTTGGTTAAGATTTACAATCCAGCTACAACACCTTGCCTTTTCTGCGTCTTTCTGCTAAGATATTACAGATAGCTTTCCAAAGAAAACATTTGTTTTGCATATTTGATTCCTTTTTATTTTCTTAAAGCAATTCATCTCTTTAATTCTTTACAAGCTTTCTGCTTGTAGACTTGGTATTGCCTCGCCGGCAATGGATATTGGCCCTGTCTGGCCTTTTACTGCCAGCATTGGTAGCATAATGGTTAGCTGAACTACCTTGCAAGCAGAAGGTTTGTGGTTTGAATCCAGCTACTGCTCTTTGAATGTGCACTCAAAAATTGCTTCTTTTCCAAGTTTTAAGCTATTTCCTTTTCTAATAGGGACATTAAAAAACTCTTGCTTTTCTTTAACAATTTATCTTTGCCCCACTTCTCCTAGAGAGGTTACCAAAAAACATCTGCAACCTTGGTTTTCAAAATGCTGCAAATTGCCATAGAATATGGCACTCCATTGCTGCTTAGAGGTTAACTTGCCTGGAGAGACACAAAACAAATTATTTTGGCAACCTAGATATTCTAGGCTAGTTGTAGCCTTATGAAAAAACATTTGCAGGTAAATGTTATAAACTGTTTTACATTGTTTAGTTCCTAATTGGTCTAAAATCATAACAGTAATAGGTATTAATCCTACCAGGCCAGCTATGAAAACCCTAGCTTAGCTTAGTGGTTAGCATGCCTGTTTACGAAGCAGTAGGTTGAGGGATCAAATCCACCCATGGGCTTTGCTACTTTGTGGCTGCGAAAAACTTTCTTAGGAACTAAAAGTTTAAGGGCTTGTGTTTAGAAAGAACACTGAACCCATTTTTTTTTTCTTTTGTGATTCAGATAGAGCATGCAATTTTAAGCAACTTTCTAATTTACTCCTATTTGCAAACTGTTCTTCATTCTCTTGGTATCTTTATTTGAAAAGCAAGAATGTAAGTCTAGATGCCGGCCCATTTTTGATGAACAACCTGGTCTGTTTTAAGTCAGATCTTGCCCTACATCCAGATCCCTTCCACATCTCTGTGTCCCAAAGCCCATTCTAAATATGCCAGGTACATTCTGATCTTACCTTTTACACATTCCTACCAGCCTCTCTTTCCTCTTGCAGATCCTCCTTCACAACCATACTCTCCATACACCCCACACCCCATTCTAAATATCCAAGGAACCTCCCTATACCCATTTTACATAACGCTCCATCTCTGATAACACATCCTCTTCCTAAATAATGTGGCAGATACTACCTATCCAGCATGCCTACGTACGCTATTGCTACCATCTGGTCTTCCATCACAGATTTCACTCCTCTCCCAATCTGTTTCTGCCACCTCCCCCTCAAGATCCAAGTTAATTTTTTTCCCATTCAGAGCCCTCCCCCTCCTATTTTCCCAACCTGGTCCCTCCCACTCCAGATCCTCACTTTTCCTTATCCATTCCCCTTCCACTCCTATTTTTCCTAACCCTGGCCCTCCTCCCACCAGATTCCTTTTTTTTCCACAAGCAGTCCCCTTCCCCTCCTGATTTTCACAACCAGACCCCTCTCCCCTAACCCATATCCTTTGTATTTCCAAATAGAGACCTACCCTCCCCTCAATATCCTAGTTTACCAAACAGACCCCTTCTCCTCAGACCCTCCCCCTCCAGTTCCACATCCTATGTTTCCCACCCAGAACCCTCCCCCTCTACACCCTTTTCTTCCTCCAGATCCCTACACCTATTGATCTACATCCTTGTTTATTTATTTATTTTAAACATTTGAACCCCACCTCACCTATTTATTCCCATCCAGATCCCTCCCCCTCCAGCTCCTACTTTTTTTCCCACCCAGTCTCCTCCCCCTCTTATTTTTCCCAACCCGATTCCTGCCACTCAAACTCCTATTTGTTTCCCCAATCTCCTCCAGCTCCTACTTTTTCTCACAGTTCCTTTGCCCCATCCTATTTTTCGCAACTCCCAATAGATCACTGCTGTTGGTTCAACAAAGGATACCAAGAGAATGAAGCACATTTGTTGACAGATACAAACCTGAAAGCTGTTTAAAATTGTTTGCTCTACCTGAAACAAAAAATAAAAAAAGTTACGAAAAAGTGTGGGTTTCATGTCTCTTCAAGTTCAATACCAGGGTATCTGTCAGGAACCAGACGTCACAGCAAAGGGAGCAGGCAAAAGAATAGTCAAATGTTTTCTTCCAGAAGTAAGTAGCCAATAAATCAGTCCTTAAAGGGACTTTCAAGTCCAAAAAAAAGTTCATGATTTTAATAGGGAATGTAATTTTAAACAACTTTCCAATTTACTTTTATCACCAATTTTGCTTTGTTCTCTTGGTAGGATTAGTTTAAAGCTAAACCTAGGAGGTTCATATGCTAATTTCTTCGACCTTGAAGATTGCCTCTAATCTGAATACATTTTGACCACTAGAGGGCATTAGTTCATGTGGTTCATATAGATAACATTGATACATGAACGCCAGAACTTCAATAAGAATAACCAAGACTTAGAATGACATCAGCAGACACCTTTTAGCATGTCCCCAGAGGTTATGGCACACAAAATCAATACAGGGTCATCCAGGTTACAAGTGGTGCACCTTTAAGCGCAGGTATTACAGTAAAAAAAGAAGTCTACAGCACCTGCCCCACTCTAAAAGCACCATGATGGCTTCATCCAGTCTCCCCCTCCAACTGTTTTTCCCCAAACTGCTCCCGCCTCCTTTAGATCCCTCCTTTTCCCCCCAGGCTCCTCCCCATTTCCCCCCCTTCCTATTTTCCCTCTCCTGAGCCTCACCTTTTCCTAAGGCTCCTCCTCCTCTAAGCCCTGCGCCTGCTCTTTTTCACCATCCCATCCGACTCCTATTTATTCCTCCTCCAGTATCCTCCTAATCCCTCCCTCTATTTTTCCCCATACTAATCCCTCCTTCTTCCCAGACTCCTCCCCTTCCCCCATTCTCCTCCCCCTCCTCCCTATTTGACCTTACCCAGCCCCCTCCAATTTTCCTTACCAGATCCCTTATGCCCAATCTAGTCTGCGCCCCCTCTCACCAACCCATCCAGTCTCCTTCCACTCCTATTTCTCCCTCCTCAGTTATTCACCCAATCACTCACCTATTTCTCCCTCCTCCATTATTCACCCAATCACTCACCTTCCATATCCCATGTTTTCTCCTCCTCCATATTCATCCCATTTCTATTTTTCCTCCTCAAACACTCCCCCCTCTATATTTCCCATTAAGCCCCTCCCCGATCTTATCCATATTAATTTCTATTTTATGATATTTCCCCAGATCCCATTATTATTATTATAGCTATATAGGTGGATTTGAACCGCTGGCCTTGGGCTTGCTAGCCCATGACCTTACCACTGCTCCACAGCAGCTTTCTGCTTGTTGACTAGGTATTGCCTCGCCGGTAATGGATATTGGCCCTGCCTGGCTTTCTATTGCCAGCATTGGTAGCATAATGGCTAGCTGAACTACCTTGCAAGCAGAAGGTTTGTGGTTTGAATCCAGCTACTGCTCGTTGAATGTGCACTCAAAAATTGCTTCTTTTCCAAGTTTTAAGCTATTTCCTTTTCTTATAGGGACATTAGAAAACTCTTGCTTTTCTTTAACAATTTATGTTTGCCCCACTTCTCCTAGAGAGGTTACCAAAAAACATCTGCAACCTTGGTTTTCAAAATGCTGCAAACTGCCATAGAATATGGCACTCCATTGCTGGTTGGAGGTTAACTTGCCTGGAGAGACACAAAACAAATTATTTTGGCAACCTAGATATTCTAGGCAAGTTGTAGCCTTATGAAAAACATTTGCAGGTAAATGTTATAAACTGTTTTACATTGTTTAGTTCCTAATTGGTCTAAAATCATAACAGTAATAGGTATTAATCCTACCTAGCCAGTTACGAAAACCCTAGTTTAGCTTAGTGGTTAGCATGCCTGGCTACGAAGCAGTAGGTTCAGGGATCAAATCCACCCATGGGCTCTGCTACTTTGTGGCTGGGAAAAACCTTCTTAGGAACTAAACGTTTAAGGGCTTGTGTTTAGAAAGAACACTGAACCCAATTTTTTTTTTTCTTTTGTGATTCAGATAGAGCATGCAATTTTAAGCAACTTTCTAATTTACTCCTATTTGCAAAATGTTCTTCATTCTCTTGGTATCTTTATTTGAAAAGCAAGAATGTAAGTCTAGATGCAAGCCCATTTTTGATGAACAACCTGGGTTGTTCTTGCTGATTGGTGAATAAATTCATCCCCCAATAAACAAGTGCTGTCCAGGGATCCAGACTTTCTTTTCAAATAAAGATAGCAAAAGAACAAAGAAAAATTGATAATAGGAGTAAAGTCAAAAGTTGCTTAAAATTGCATGCTCTTTAATCTGAATCACGAAAGAAAAAATTTGGGCTCAGTATCCCTTTAACTAAAGCTGCTGGTTCCTTTATTTGCACGCTCTTCTAGAACAACTTTACACTGTGTGCAGAATTATTAGGCAAATTAGTATTTTGACCACATCATCCTCTTTATGCATGTTGTCTTACTCCAAGCTGTATAGGCTCGAAAGCCTACTACCAATTAAGCATATTAGGTGATGTGCATCTCTGTAATGAGAAGGGGTGTGGTCTAATGACATCAACACCCTATATCAGGTGTGCATAATTATCAGGCAACTTCCTTTCCTTTGGCAAAATGGGTCAAAAGAAGGACTTGACAGGCTCAGAAAAGTCAAAAATAGTGAGATATCTTGCAGAGGGATGCAGCACTCTTAAAATTGTAAAGCTTCTGAAGCGTGATCATCGAACAATCAAGCGTTTCATTCAAAATAGTCAACAGGGTCGCAAGAAGCGTGTGGAAAAACCAAGGCGCAAAATAACTGCCCATGAACTGAGAAAAGTCAAGCGTGCAGCTGCCAAGATGCCACTTGCCACCAGTTTGGCCATATTTCAGAGCTGCAACATCACTGGAGTGCCCAAAAGCACAAGGTGTGCAATACTCAGAGACATGGCCAAGGTAAGAAAGGCTGAAAGACGACCACCACTGAACAAGACACACAAGCTGAAACGTCAAGACTGGGCCAAGAAATATCTCAAGACTGATTTTTCTAAGGTTTGATGGGCCAGATGGATGGGCCCGTGGCTGGATTGGTAAAGGGCAGAGAGCTCCAGTCCGACTCAGACGCCAGCAAAGTGGAGGTGGAGTACTGGTTTGGGCTGGTATCATCAAAGATGAGCTTGTGGGGCCTTTTCGGGTTGAGGATGGAGTCAAGCTCAACTCCCAGTCCTACTGCCAGTTTCTGGAAGACACCTTCTTCAAGCAGTGGTACAGGAAGACGTCTGCATCCTTCAAGAAAAACATGATTTTCATGCAGGACAATGCTCCATCACACGCGTCCAAGTACTCCACAGCGTGGCTGGTAAGAAAGGGTATAAAAGAAGAATATCTAATGACATGGCCTCCTTGTTCACCTGATCTGAACCCCATTGAGAACCTGTGGTCCATCATCAAATGTGAGATTTACAAGGAGGGAAAACAGTACACCTCTCTGAACAGTGTCTGGGAGGCTGTGGTTGCTGCTGCACGCAATGTTGATGGTGAACAGATCAAAACCCTGACAGAATCCATGGATGGCAGGCTTTTGAGTGTCCTTGCAAAGAAAGGTGGCTATATTGTCACTGATTTGTTTTTGTTTTGTTTTTGAATGTCAGAAATGTATATTTGTGAATGTTGAGATGTTATATTGGTTTCACTGGTAAAAATAAATAATTGAAATGGGTATATATTTGTTTTTTGTTAAGTTGCCTAATAATTATGCACAGTAATAGTCACCTGCACACACAGATATCCCCCTAAAATAGCTATAACTAAAAACAAACTAAAAACTACTTCCAAAACTATTCAGCTTTGATATTAATGAGTTTTTTGGGTTCATTGAGAACATGGTTGTTGTTCAATAATAAAATTAATCCTCAAAAATACAACTTGCCTAATAATTCTGCACTCCCTGTATATCCTGCAGTCTAGATAAAAAAAAATGTCTTGTTTTGCCAACTCCTCTATTCTATTTTGTTTCTTTAGCAGAAGTCATGTCTTTATTGCTTATATACTTGTGATCACTTTCCAAGTAAGATACCAGCGGAGCATACCATTGTGGTCTAGTATTTAGCATAGCGTTCTTGTTTGGTTAAGATTTACAATCCAGCTACAACACCTTGCCTTTTCTGTGTCTTTCTGCTAAGATATTACAGATAGCTTTCCAAAGAAAACATCTGTTTTGCATATTTGATTCCTTTTTATTTTCTTAAAGCAATTCATCACTTTAATTCTTTACACTGTTTCTTGGATCAATGAACTCAAATGATAAAAAGAATGGGTACTGGCCCTGTCTTTAACCAGCATAGCAACTCCTTGCGGCTCGTGGCTAGCTTAGCCCCCTAACAATGTCTGGCGGCGCTTCCAGGGCTGTAAAAGCACAGCTCTCGCTGACAGTGATAACACTGCACTGTTTCTGCGTGCCTCACTGCCTGAGATCCGCACTCGTAGAGCCCTGGAAGGGTACGTGGCCGTAGTGAGGGGGATAAAAATAAATGTTGTTTTGCAAAATTCTCATCTATTTTATTTCCTTAAAGCAAGCCAGGAGATAAGCCGTTCTGAAAAGGACCTTGCATATGCACCTGCATATCGGATTAACCCAGAGCTACTTCTGTACCACCGAAAGGTGGGAGCAAATTCAGCATGGGAAGTCTGTTATGCCACCTGTTCCTCTTCTCCTTGAGATCTAATGAACGTCCTACCTCCCCTGCAGCGGGGAGTAGCGCGGCAGCGACAGCAGCTTTCATGATATCTTTACAAAGGGTATAGGTTTTGTTCTTTGGGTCCTATGAAATCAAATGAGGTATTTGCTGTCTGAGAGAAACCTTGTGTTCCCAACATTTGCACATGTTAACCCTTGATCCTATGCCCATAAAAGCAGTGAGCAAGGTGAAATACATCTGTTGTAAGTCTTTAGAGACACTAACTTTATCGTGCCCCAGAACGTTTGCTTTTAAGGCTTACAGAGCAGCCTAGCTTCTCCGTCCAAAGTCGTTTATCTAGCTATAATAAAATCTCATTGATAGGCCTTACGCTCCTTTCCTTTGACTTTTGGCGAGAGAAAAACATACACATAGGCACAGGAACAATTTCTATTAGAATATTTAGTCTTCATCCTGCCTAAATTTGATCCCCAGATTTTACAACATCACCTAAATTAACTATAAAGTTACACAGTAAATCTAATTTGAATGCATTTCTTCCCTACCCAGATTGCCTAGCTGTTGTGAAAATAAGCTCTGAGCAGAGGGATCATGTTGAACAGTATATTACTTTATCCCACTTGATCTGTCATGTCCTAAGAAATTTTTATGAAGATTTCCTATATTATCATTTAATATTCCTGTAAAAAAATAGAAAATATAAAAAAGTAATAATTTTATGCAAAAAGATCATCTTTTTCATTTGAGCTTGCAGTTTTTGCATTACTGACTCTAGCTATCCTGACAATGTTTTGTTGCATATATAAATAGGAAATATCTATAAAAAAAATAAAAATAACACACATATATACACCATCAACAATTAGCTTTCTGCACAGTATATTTCTGGGGCAGAAAAACAACTACACCATAATAGTTTCTGGAAAAATGTTCTTTTGCCCATGGTATGAAAATAGATGATATTTTGTAAAATCCTAAATGTTGTAGTGTTTTGGTTTTTTTTTTTGGGGGGGGGGGTTGACAACATGTTTTGCTATATTGAGTAAGATTAGAGAGGGGTAGCAGTTTGTGTAAACTGTCACAAATGTCAGAATTTCCCCTCTGGAAAATCAGAACGTTGTGTAATTTTAAAATGTATCTAACAATTTCATACCTACCCACATATCCCATAGTCTTTTGTAGACTGTGAGGTGAAGGAAACTTGTGGCCCTGAACAAAGAGATAGAGTAGTAGGTAAGCCATGGGCAGGGTGGCTGTGTCATTGACAGAGTTAGGTTACACAGAACCATGGCAGTCCCTGGTTTTGTTTTGTTAACCAGGACATTTGCAGAGATGAGGAAGCTGGAAGAGCGACTGCATGGTAAAGACCTGAACCATGGGAATGCTGCAATATATGGAACAGTTGTGAGTTCTGTATTTTTATGGTCTTTTAATAATTACTAATTTTCTGCTTAAATTGAGTGGTAAAAAAATCTAATACATTTTAGCTTTTCAGGATTAATGCTTATTATTTTGCAAACAATATTGACTGTGCATCCAGGTGGAAATTATTTTGATAGTTTCATTCTTAAGAAACCAATAGATGGCGCTGTTTTTTCTGCTAGAATGTAAACAGTTATTTGCACAACCAACAGATGGTGCTTTTTTCTCTAGCTGTAAAGGAGTTTCTAAAGGGTTATTTATTTATTAATTTACTGTTTTTTTTATTAAAGACACAGTGCATTTTTGTGTCTTTTCCACATGTAATAGTCACTTGATAAGTTTACAGTGAATTGGGCAGCTTTAGACCTTTTTCAGAGTTAAAGGGACAGTATACACTCATTTTCATATAACTGCATGTAATAGACACTACTATAAAGAAAAATATGCACAGATACTGATATAAAAATCCAGTTTAAAACCGTTTAAAAACTTACTTAGAAGCTCCCAGTTAAGCTCTGTTAAAAAGGTTACTGGAACACCCACATCAAGTGTGAAATAGCAGACACTCCCCCCTCCCCCTTCTTCCACATATGAAAAGACTCTTTACACAAACAGGAGCAAGCTGGAGTGGTAAACCTGTATGGGCTATATAAATAGATCATCTACAAAACATTTATGCAAAGAAAAATCTAGTGTATAATGTCCCTTTAATAGAGAGAGAAGAGGGAAACCATTTCTGTCTGCATATGATAAAATATGAGATTCAGCAATTAGCTGGTGTGGACAACTGATAACGGCCAAACTTGTAAATCCTTCCAATATAAAGGTGAGATGATAGTTCATTTAATTAACTGATTTTCTATGATTAATTTTATTGTATCACAGACAAATTTTCTTTCAGTTTGAAGTGAAATAAACAAACTACAAATAAGACAATTATATACTTTTATTCAAATAGTTTATACAATATTTGCAAAAAATAAAATAAATGATAGCATTCCTTTTAAACAAACTTTTTTGTCCAGATAGAAAAAAAATGTTTATTTTAAAAAATATGAATAAGAAGCAAATCTATCATCTATAGCATTGCTAAATGGCAAGGATTTAAAGGGACATGCCGGTCACAATGTAACTGCCTACATAAATTACATATTTGAACATATTTGCAATGAACATGTATTAGCAAAATGCTTCTAAAAAAAGTTATCACAGTTTTAGTGTTAACATTTTTCTTTGCACGTGCATGTGAAGCATAGCTAGATATTGTCAGTGAGGCTGCTCAGAGCACCAGTGGGGCTTGTATCATGTCAGCAATTAACAAATTGAGTCATTACCAGATGGTACAAGCACCTTAGGCTCTCTACTCTGAGCAAATGCTGTGTTTAAAATGCTGGTGCACGGTGCATACTTAAATACACTTTTGAATCAGCTATAACTTTTATTAGAAGCACATTTGCTAATACATGTATATTACAAAAATGCTTCTATTCTAAATTTAAATGCATCCTTGTGAATTTCAATTTTGACTGGACTGTCCCTTTAATCTATCAATTTGAGTTCCTAATGATATAACACAGTTTATTAAAGTCCAATTTTAATGTTTGGTTCTGCTAACTTTTAACCCTTTCGAGTATGGGCTAAAGTGTTTGGTTCTGCTAACTTTTAACCCTTTCGAGTCTGGGCTAAAGTGTTTGGTTCTGCTAACTTTTAACCCTTTCGAGTCTGGGCTAAAGTGCCTACATCGGAACAGCTGTTCCGATGTAGACAAATTGAAACCACGCGATCGTGCACACGATCGTAAGATTTCAATTATTGGATCGCGTCTGGGGGGCGTCCCTACAACCCTAGGAACACCCCCAAGACCGCGATCAAGTCCTGACAGCACACAAGGCTTCAGGACAGCTGTTAGCTATGACTTTCTATTCCGTCATAACGGCTTTAAAGCCCAGTCTAATTATGACGGAATAGAACTGCATAACGGCTTTAAATGGTTAATAGCTCCAGTGTGTGTGTGCTTGTGTGTATGCTTGTATGTTTGTATGTTTGTGTGTGTGTGTGTGTGTGTTTGTATGTGTGCATAAGTGTGTCTGTGTGTATGTTTGTATTTTTGTGTGTGTTTGTATGTTTGTGCATAAGTGTGTGTATGTTTGTATGTTTGTGCATAAGTGTGTGTGTGTCTGTGTGTATGTTTGTATATGTGTGCATGTGTGTCTGTGTGTCTGTGTATATGTGTTTGTATGTTTGCGTGTGTATGTTTGTGTGTGTTTGTAAAAATTATTCTAATCAACCAATAGATGGATCTGTGTTTTCTTCTCAGTCGTAAACACGGTTATTTGCACAACCAACAGATGGTGTTTTTTGTATCTAGCTGTATTCTTGGAGTCTTGAACGGAATACATATTTAGTCATTTTAATTTACTTTTTCTTTAAAATTTTTACTAATTTGTATAAATTCTGGTTAAATAAGTTAAGGGCTTTAGTTTGGAACATATTATATTAGTGTGTCTTTTCCACATGCAACATGCTTTTTTCAGGTGGCTGTCCGGTAAAGTTTGTAGTAAAAAAACAGACAGTTAAATGTCTGTTTTTTTGTGTTTTTATTATTGCACAGTTGTTTTAGTTCCCTGCAATTCTGCCTATCTGACTTCTTACACCTTATGTTCAGGAGAGTGCATGGGGATGGGGTTAATAGGGAACTGCCGTGTCACTCACTTTCAGAGACATAAAACTAACAGTTCTCTGTCTGTGCTGTGGAGGAGGGGTGTCTTCTAAAGTTGTAGAGAGAGAGAGAGAGACAATAAATTAATGAGGTAAGCGAATGAAGAGTAGGAAGCCAGCAGCGTGGAATGTCTGCTCTTTTCTTCTTCTTTTTTTTTAAGCATCTTTGCTCCCTACTAGTGATGTTGCGAATTGTTCGCTGGCGAATAGTTCCCGGTGAACATAGCATGTTCGCGTTCGCCTCAGCGGGCGAACATATGCGATGTTCGACCCGCCCCCTATTCGTCATCATTGAGTAAACTTTGACCCTGTACCTCACAGTCAGAATACACATTACAGCCAATCAGCAGCAGACCCTCCCTCCCAGACCCTCCCACCTCCTGGACAGCATCCATTTTAGATTAATTTGGAAGCTGCATTCTTAGTGAGAGGAGGGACAGTGTAGCTGCTGCTGATTTAATAGGGAAATCGATAGCTAGGCTAGTGTATTCAGTGTCCACTACAGTCCTGATGGACTCATCTGATCTCTGCTGTAAGGACAGCACCCCAAAAAGCCCTTTTTAGGGCTAGAACATCAGTCTGCTTTTTTTTTTTTCCTGTTTAATCTAATTGCAGTTGCATGCCTGCCAGCGTGTGTGTGCCCACTTGCCCAGTGCCACCACTCATATCTGGCGTAACAGTAGTATACATTTAAAAAAAAAAAAACTTTTTTGACTGTGAAATAATAGCAGACAGCTGCCAGTAACCAAGATGGCCACCAATAAGGCAGATGGGGAGGGTTAGAGAGCTGTTTGGGGGGGGGGGGGGTCAGGGAGGTTGGGGGCTAAGGGGGATGCTACACCACAGCATATGTAAATATGCTAAAAAACATTTAACATTTTTTTAAAAACCTTTTATTTTAGTACTTGCAGACTTTCTGCCAGTACTTAAGATGGCGGGGACAATTGTGGGGTGGGGGAGGGAAGGGAGCTGTTTGGGAGGGATCAGGGGATCTGATGTGTCAGGTGGGAGGCTGATCTCTACACTAAAGCTAAAATTCACCCTGCAAGCTCCCTACAAACTACCTAATTAACCCCTTCACTGCTAGCCATAATACACGTGTGATGCACAACAGCATTTAGCGGCCTTCTAATTACCAGAAAGCAACGCCAAAGTCATATATGTCTGCTATTTCTGAACAAAGGGGATCCCAGAGAAGCATTTACAACCATTTGTGCCATAATTGCACAAGCTGTTTGTAAATGATTTCAGTGAGAAACCTAAAGTTTGTGAAAAAGTGAACAATTTTTTTTTTATTTGATCGCATTTGGAGGTGAAATGGTGGCATGAAATATACCAAAATGGGCCTAGATCAATACTTTAGGTTGTCTACTACACTTAAGCTAAAATTAACTCTACAAGCTGCCTACATGCTTTCTAATTAACCCCTTCACTGCTGGGCATAAAACACGTGTGGTGCGCAGTGGCATTTAGCAGCCTTCTAATTACCAAAAAGCAACGCCAAAGCCATATAAGTCTGCTATAATGGCATGTCTGGCACACAGTGTTGGGGCAAGGGTCCATCTGCCCACTAATACCTGGTCTGCAAAGCATGGTCAGGGCAGGTATATCACCTACACTGCGCACTGTGAAGCGGGCATAACCCTTACACGTAACCCTTACACTACCTGATCGATACAACATCATACCTGATGTTTTAAAGCACGTTATTCCAAACAATTTAGGAATGTTAGGTGATTTATGCTTTTTATGGATTAAAACCAGACTCTGCATCAACTATGTAATTTTCCATGGGAGTTTTGCCATGGATCCCCCTCCGGCATGCCACAGTCCAGGTGTTAGTGCCCTTGAAAAAACTTTTCCATCACTATTGTGGCCAGAAAGAGTCCCTGTGGGTTTTAAAATTCGCCTGCCTATTGAAGTCTATGGCGGTTCGCCCGGTTCGCAAACTTTTGTGGAAGTTCGAGTTCTCCGTTCGCGAACCCAAATTTTTAGGTTTGCGACATCACTACTCCCTACCTCTGACATATGAGCTGCAACGGACCTACACCTTCCTGCCCTGCTTATACTATATGTTAGCACCAGGCTATGGCCTAGATTTGGAGTTTGGCGGTAAAAGGGCTGTTAACGCTCCGCGGGCTTTTTTCTGGCCGCACCATAAATTTAACTCTGGTATCGAGAGTTTAATCAAATGCTGCGTTAGGCTCCAAAAAAGGAGCGTAGAGCATTTTTACCGCAAATGCAACTCTCGATACCAGAGTTGCTTACGGACGCGGCCGGCCTCAAAAACGTGCTCGTGCACGATTCTCCCATAGGAAACAATGGGGCTGTTTGAGCTGAAAAAAAACCTACCACCTGCAAAAAAGCAGCGTTCAGCTCCTAACGCAGCCCCATTGTTTCCTATGCGGAAACACTTCCTACGTCTGCACCTAACACTCTAACATGTACCCCAAGTCTAAACACCCCTAACCTTACACTTATTAACCCCTAATCTGCCGCCCCCGCTATCGCTGACACCTGCATATTTTTTTTAACCCCTAATCTGCCGCTCCGTAAACCGCCGCAACCTACGTTATCCCTATGTACCCCTAATCTGCTGCCCTAACATCGCCGACCCCTATATTATATTTATTAACCCCTAATCTGCCCCACTCAACGTCGCCGACACCTGCCTACACTTATTAACTCCTAATCTGCCGAGCGGACCTGAGCGCTACTATAATAAAGTTATTAACCCCTAATCCGCCTCACTAACCTATCATAAATAGTATTAACCCCTAATCTGCCCTCCCTAACATCGCCGACACCTACCTTCAATTATTAACCCCTAATCTGCCGAGCGGACCTCACCGCTATTCTAATAAATGTATTAACCCCTAAAGCTAAGTCTAACCCTAATACTAACACCCCCCTAAGTTAAATATAATTTACATCTAACGAAATTAATTAACTCTTATTAAATAAATGATTCCTATTTAAAGCTAAATACTTACCTGTAAAATAAATCCTAATATAGCTACAATATAAATTATAATTATATTATAGCTATTTTAGGATTAATATTTATTTTACAGGCAACTTTGTAATTATTTTAACCAGGTACAATAGCTATTAAATAGTTAAGAACTATTTAATAGTTACCTAGTTAAAATAATAACAAATTTACCTGTAAAATAAATCCTAACCTAAGATATAATTAAACCTAACACTACCCTATCAATAAATTAATTAAATAAACTACCTACAATTACCTACAATTAACCTAACACTACACTATCAATAAATTAATTAAACACAATTCCTACAAATAAATACAATTAAATAAACTAGCTAAAGTACAAAAAATAAAAAAGAACTAAGTTACAAAAAATAATAAAATATTTACAAACATAAGAAAAATATTACAACAATTTTAAACTAATTACACCTACTCTAAGCCCCCTAATAAAATAACAAAGCCCCCCAAAATAAAAAATTCCCTACCCTATTCTAAATTAAAAAAGTTACAAGCTCTTTTACCTTACCAGCCCTGAACAGGGCCCTTTGCGGGGCATGCCCCAAGGATTTCAGCTCTTTTGCCTGTAAAAAAAAAACATACCATACCCCCCCCCCAACATTACAACCCACCACCCACATACCCCTAATCTAACCCAAACCCCCCTTAAATAAACCTAACACTAAGCCCCTGAAGATCTTCCTACCTTGTCTTCACCATACCAGGTTCACCGATCCGTCCTGGCTCCAACATCTTCATCCAACCCAAGCGGGGGTTGGCGATCCATCATCCGGTGCTGAAGAGGTCCAGAAGAGGCTCCAAAGTCTTCCTCCTATCCGGCAAGAAGAGGACATCCGGACCGGCAAACATCTTCTCCAAGCGGCATCTTCAATCTTCTTCCATCCGGTGCGGAGCGGGTCCATCTTGAAGCAGGCGACGCGGATCCATCCTCTTCTTCCGTTGTCTCCCGACGAATGACGGTTCCTTTAAGGGACGTCATCCAAGATGGCGTCCCTCAAATTCCGATTGGCTGATAGGATTCTATCAGCCAATCGGAATTAAGGTAGGAATTTTCTGATTGGCTGATGGAATCAGCCAATCAGAATCAAGTTCAATCCGATTGGCTGATCCAATCAGCCAATCAGATTGAGCTCGCATTCTATTGGCTGATCGGAACAGCCAATAGAATGCGAGCTCAATCTGATTGGCTGATTGGATCAGCCAATCGGATTGAACTTGATTCTGATTGGCTGATTCCATCAGCCAATCAGAAAATTCCTACCTTAATTCCGATTGGCTGATAGAATCCTATCAGCCAATCGGAATTCGAGGGACGCCATCTTGGATGACGTCCCTTAAAGGAACCGTCATTCGTCGGGAGACAACGGAAGAAGAGGATGGATCCGCGTTGCCTGCTTCAAGATGGACCCGCTCCGCACCGGATGGAAGAAGATTGAAGATGCCACTTGGAGAAGATGTTTGCCGGTCCGGATGTCCTCTTCTTGCCGGATAGGAGGAAGACTTTGGAGCCTCTTCTGGACCTCTTCAGCACCGGATGATGGATCGCCAACCCCCGCTTGGGTTGGATGAAGATGTTGGAGCCAGGACGGATCGGTGAACCTGGTATGGTGAAGACAAGGTAGGAAGATCTTCAGGGGCTTACTGTTAGGTTTATTTAAGGGGGGTTTGGGTTAGATTAGGGGTATGTGGGTGGTGGGTTGTAATGTTGGGGGGGGGTATGGTATGTTTTTTTTTACAGGCAAAAGAGCTGAAATCCTTGGGGCATGCCCCGCAAAGGGCCCTGTTCAGGGCTGGTAAGGTAAAAGAGCTTGTAACTTTTTTAATTTAGAATAGGGTAGGGAATTTTTTATTTTGGGGGGCTTTGTTATTTTATTAGGGGGCTTAGAGTAGGTGTAATTAGTTTAAAATTGTTGTAATATTTTTCTTATGTTTGTAAATATTTTATTATTTTTTGTAACTTAGTTCTTTTTTATTTTTTGTACTTTAGCTAGTTTATTTAATTGTATTTATTTGTAGGAATTGTGTTTAATTAATTTATTGATAGTGTAGTGTTAGGTTAATTGTAGGTAATTGTAGGTAGTTTATTTAATTAATTTATTGATAGGGTAGTGTTAGGTTTAATTATATCTTAGGTTAGGATTTATTTTACAGGTAAATTTGTTATTATTTTAACTAGGTAACTATTAAATAGTTCTTAACTATTTAATAGCTATTGTACCTGGTTAAAATAAATACAAAGTTACCTGTAAAATAAATATTAATCCTAAAATAGCTATAATATAATTATAATTTATATTGTAGCTATATTAGGATGTATTTTACAGGTAAGTATTTAGCTTTAAATAGGAATCATTTATTTAATAAGAGTTAATTAATTTCGTTAGATGTAAATTATATTTAAGTTAGGGGGGTGTTAAGTGTTAGGGTTAGACTTAGCTTTAGGGGTTAATCAATTTATTAGAATAGCGGTGAGCTCCGGTCGTCAGATTAGGGGTTAATAATTGAAGGTAGGTGTCGGCGATGTTAGGGAGGGCAGATTAGGGGTTAATACTATTTATGATAGGGTTAGTGAGGCGGGTTAGGGGTTAATAACTTTATTATAGTAGCGCTCAGGTCCGCTCGGCAGATTAGGGGTTAATAAGTGTAGGCAGGTGTCGGCGACGTTGAGGGGGGCAGATTAGGGGTTAATAAATATAATATAGGGGTCGGCGGTGTTAGGGGTAGCAGATTAGGGGTACATAGGGATAACGTAGGTGGCGGCGCTTTGCGGTCGGAAGATTAGGGGTTAATTATTTTAAGTAGCTGGCGGCGACGTTGTGGGGGGCAGGTTAGGGGTTAATAAATGTAATACAGGGGTCGGCGGGGTTAGGGGCAGCAGATTAGGGGTACATAAGTATAACGTAGGTGGCGGTCGGCAGATTAGGGGTTAAAAATTTTAATCGAGTGGCGGCGATGTGGGGGGAGCTCGGTTTAGGGGTACATAGGTAGTTTATGGGTGTTAGTGTACTTTAGGGTACAGTAGTTAAGAGCTTTATGAACCGGCGTTAGCCAGAAAGCTCTTAACTCCTGCTATTTTCAGGCGGCTGGAATTTTGTCGTTAGAGCTCTAACGCTCACTTCAGAAACGACTCTAAATACCAGCGTTAGAAAGATCCCATTGAAAAGATAGGATACGCAAATGGCGTAGGGGGATCTGCGGTATGGAAAAGTCGCGGCTGAAAAGTGAGCGTTAGACCCTTTAATCACTGACTCCAAATACCAGCGGGCGGCCAAAACCAGCGTTAGGAGCCTCTAACGCTGGTTTTGACGGCTACCGCCGAACTCCAAATCTAGGCCTATGACTCTTACCACAGTTTGTGAATTCATTATCATTACTTTAGTCTTGTAATCAATTTTTTTCACCCCTTGCTCGCCATAGAGGGCTGTTATGCCTTATGTAGCAGTAGATGTGTGTAATATTATTAACATGTCATGTGATGTGTTTGTCAATTTGCATACAGAATGTTGATTGGCTCTTGGTGTTTCTATTATATATGGTAACAAGTTCAGTTAGGATAATAAACAGTTAATGACTAGATGCAGATCTGTGTTCTCTGGGTTATTCCTTGGTAAGACACTAATTTGAGTGACTACACAGCCCTCTCAGGTAGTAAAGTGCTTAAATAATTTGATTTACAAGTTTACTTACAATCCTATATAATGAAAGGCCAAGTGTGTTTGTCCAAAGCTGTCTTGTGCAGTAGAGACTGCGAGCGAGGACAAACACACCTGGCCTTTCAACTGACCTGGCGTCGTGTGGTGGAGTGGGCGTGGCTGGGCGGGTGCGACGTGGGCGTGACCAGACGGGTGAGATGTGGGCGGGGCTGAGTGTGACACAGACGGGGCTGGGTGGGGCCAGATGCCGGGGCGGCTGGCGAGTGACAGAGAGCTCTAAAAAGGGTGGATAGAGAGAGCAGAAAAGGGTGGATAGAGAGAGCAGAAGAGGGGGGATAGAGAGAGAGGCAGCAAAAGAGAGAGGGGGAGAGAGGCAGCAAATGAGAGAGGGGGGAGAGAGACAGCAAATGAGAGAGGGGGGAGAGAGACAGCAAAAGAGAGAGGGGGGAGAGAGACAGCAAAAGAGAGAGGGGGGAGAGAGACAGAGGGGAGAGGGGGATGCTTCCGGGCAGCGACCAAGATGGCCGACTAACTTTAGCACTCTGAGGACTCACTGATTATTCCGCTGTAAATCAGTGTATAGAATTTACATCCACAATTAAGAACAACAAGGATTAACTAATAATAGCCCAAGGAATATCTAGATCTGCTTATAAGTCTTTAACTCAAGTGCTGAGGTACTGGAACGGTGGGTCTGCAGTGGCAACGTGTGTGTGTTTGAGGCCTTCACCTAACCCCCCCGGTTGATCCAGGTATAGCAGCCGACGTGAGCTGCATAACGAACATTGTTCAGAACCGGTATTCAGGATACTGTGCTACAATTACTTGGTGTAGGATAATAACTACCATGGCAATGAGAATCAACCTGATTCTGGAGGAACTGCTTACCAGTATGGAGGAGCACTTTCACAGCCTCCTCAGAGACATTGAGACCTTATTTGCTCCATTGTTGGTACAACATGCAATTGGCAGCACAGAGACCCTACCCGATGTGATAGTTGTTCCGCGGGAGGACGACTCTGCAGATCATATCATACTGCCACTACCTACCCCTGAGACGTCTTCCGAGTTTTGTCGCCTGGTGAGGGAGATCGGGCATGTGGAGCGGCTGTGGCAGCTAGAGAGTGCGGCACAGGTGGAGATTTCCAAGATCCGAAGGGAGTCAGGGGCTGAGAATCCCCTTATCTGTGAATATGATGGAAGCGGTGCAGACGTGAGGATAGATGGCCATCAGGTATTTATGGTGGAGCAGACAACCAGGAAATTATCTGGTAAGCATGCCATGAGACTAAGCCTGTATTCCAGCAGGAAAAAACGCTCACCGAACTGGACTATTAATCCTATCTTCACCTTCCACTTCAAAACAGGAGTAGGATGATAGCCACATAAGAAACATATTTCAGTGCAGTGAAATCTTACTTATCCCCCTAACGATCAAAAAATCATCCTCCACGCAACAAGGGGCCTAATGACTTTTCGCTGACCGAAGAACTTGCATTCTATTGGCTGTTCCGATCACTGAAGATTGAATGGAAGGGACCAGTTTTATATTTGGGGTACCTTGCAGTCCTATTGGCTGAAATTTTCAAATCAGCCAATAGGATAAGAGTTACTGAAATCCTAACTTATTTAACCAGAAGTTATACAAACTAGTACAAATTTAAAGAAATAGTAATTTAAAATTAATAAATATGTATCCCTTTGAAGACTCCAAGAATACAGCTAGATAAATAAGCACCATCTGTTGGTTGTGCAAATAACTGTTTACGACCTAGAATAAAACACAGCACCATCTATTGGTTGATTAGAATAATTTTCACATACACATATGCTCAAACATATAAACACACAGACGCAAACATACAAAAATACATATACACACAAACATACATACAAGCACACACACTAGAGCTATTAAATTTAATAGAACAGGTAGGAAATATATAATCAACCATGACAGGTGAATTCTGTTTTGAGCTATGCAGAGAGGGATCTCTTAAAGGATATTAGGCTTGGGGAAGGTTTTAAAGTGTGTGGGGGGTCGTTCCATAATTAAAGGACGATAGAGCTGCTTTCTTTTTGTATGGAGGCAGACTTAATAATGTGCTGGTACTGGATCGGAGGTTATGGAGGTGGGAACAGCTAAGGAGAGCATTCTGCTCAGGTAGGGTGGGAGCTTCCCAGAAAAGCTCTTAAACACAAGGCTGGAAAGATGGAGGGTGCATCTGGATTCCAGTGACAGCCAGTTTAGTTCTTTTAGCATGTCACATTGGTGTGTCCTGTAATTACATTGTAGCACAAAGCGGCAGAACAAGTTATACAGTGTATTAAGTTTATTAAGGTGAGTTTGCGGTGCAGGTGCATATACTACATCCCCATAATCCATGATTGGCATCAGCATTTGCTGTACAATCTTTTCCTTTACTGTAGGGCTGAGGCAGGATTTGTTTCTGTACAGGGCACCTAGTTTTGGATAGAGTTTAGATGCAAGTTTTTCTATGAGGAGGCCAAAAGATAGATTGGGTTCTAACAACATACCCAAGTATTTGAAAGAGTTGACTGCGGTCAGTGTGCAATTTGATTTTGTTTTTATGCATAGATGGGAATTTTGTAGTTTGTTTAATTTAGGTATCATTCCAAAGATCATTGTGACAGTTTTGTCAGTGTTTGGGAAGAGTTTGTTTTTTGAGATCCACTTTTCTACCTTTGTGAACTGGCCTTGGAGCACTGCCTCAAGCTGCGGCAGATCCGATTTGTTTGCATAGATTACCATGTTGTCTGCGTACATGTGTACAGTTGAGGATTTGCAGACATTTGACAGAACATTTATCTAATGTGAATAGTAGGGGGCCGAGAATGGAACCTTGGGGAACACCACACGTGACTGGGAGTCACTGTCAGAAATGGAGACATACTGTGATCGATCCGATACATATGATCAAAACCAGGTTAGCGGACGATCACCAATACCTGAGTTTTTTAGTTTGAGCAGTAGTATGTCATGGTCTACTGTGTCAAAGGCCTTTGCAAAATCAAGGAAAATAGCTCCAGTTAGGTCTACTTGTTTCATGCCAGTTTAGATGTTGTTGCAAACTTTTAGGCGGGCAGTTGTAGTGGAGTGATTCGGGTTGAAAACCTGATTGAACAAGGGTCATATAGTTAGATTGTTGGTAATACTCACATAGGTGAGTATTGAAACATTTTTCTAAAATTTTTGACAACACTGGGAGCAATGATATTGGGCGATAGTTAGTAACCAAGGTTAACTCACCACTTTTATGGATAGGCACTGCTCTTGCAGTCTTCCAAAGTTTGGGTATGTATCCAGACACCAAAGATTAGTTAATTAGGGTTGTGACATGTTTAGCAATTGCCAGCGCACTGAGCTTCAACAGCATTGCTGGAATTTGATCCGGTCCAGACTGGTTTTTCATTTTTAGATTATTACGGTGTTTCTTAATGACATTGATGAGTACAAGTCTAAAATTGAACTTCTCTATATTGGGTCTTTGCAGATTTAGTGGGGCCTGATCCACATTTGTAGTTTCAGGATACGTGTCATTTATTAGTTTGTCAATCAGGGTGGTGGAGCATCCGACAAAATAATTGTTAAAGGCATTTGCTACTTCTAAGGGAAGTTGCAGGGTTTGGTTGTCCACTTTGACAGTGGAGGGTTGGGAGTGGATTGGGGGAGTGTGTAAGTTGTTTATTACTTTCCAAACCTTTCTAGGGTTTGATATGTTATTGTTCAGATTTTCACAGAAATATTGGGCCTTGGCCAATTTTGTTTGTTTAGTGCATATATTTCGCCATTGTCAGTTTGCCATTGTTTATATACACAGTGATGGTTCATAGAGCCAGTATGCTTCTACTTTGACAACAAAGAATCCCAAAACTGGTACATTTGAATGCGGTCAGCTCTGATCCAATTTATATGTGCTCCTTTTACTCGCACCTTACCCAGCGGGGCATACAAATTCCAAACTTGTAGGAGTTCGGACTGATAGAATTCAACTGCAGAGTCTAAATCTGGAATTAGGTTTAATCTGTGCCAGGGGAGGTTCTTGATGTCATTTAGAAATGATTGAAAATTACATTTTTTGAAGGACCTGGTGATTTTAACCTTGGGAGAGGATTTAGTAGCCTTTATTTTGCGCACGCAGTACACTAAGCAGTGGTCACTGAAACTGTTAGGGAGAACACCTGCCTCCTGGATTCGGTAAGGAGAAGTGGAGAGAATCCAATCGAGCAGGGTGTGGTTATGGCTTTTAATGTTTCTGCAAGTTGGGGAGGAGATTAATTGCGTTAGCTGCAAAGCCTTAAACGTTGAGCAAGAACTATTGTTTTTAGGATTCAGCCAATCAATATTAAAATCTCCAAAGGCCAAAATTTCACTTTTTGATAGACTAATTCCTTGCAATTTAGTAATGTTATAGATAATAGATTTGCTTCTTATTCATATTTTTTTTAAATAGTCAAAAAAATAATTTTTTTTATCTGTATAAACAGTTTGTTAAAAAGGAATGCTATCATATTTTTTTATTTATAATATGGTATTAGCAATTTGAATTAAAGTATATAATTGTCTTATTTGTAGTTTGTTTATTTTGCTTCAAACTGAAAGAAAATATGTCTGACACAATAGCTAAGATTCATTGTAGAAAATAAAATAGTTATTAACTAGCATCTCACCTTTATATTGGACAAGTTTGGCCATTATCAGTTGTCCACACCAGCTAACTGCTGAATCTCATATTTTATCATATAAATAGAAAAAGGCTTCCCTCTTCTTTCTCTATTAACTCTGAAAAAGCTCTAAAACAGCACAATTCACTGTAAACTTATCAAGTGATTATTACATGTGGAAAAGACACAAAAAATGCACTGTGTTCCAAACCAAAGCCCTTTAGCTTATTTAACCAGAAGTTGTACAATCTAAAAAACATATTTCTTTTTGCTGGTATGACTAGGGTTGCTAGGTGTCCTCCATAAAAAAATTGGACACCAAAGCTAAGAACTGGACGCGACCCCCGGTGTGGCGTCCTCTACCACATAGACTCTCCAACAACAAACGCACATCTCCCATTCGGAGTCCTGCTTCACTACTAGATCCCACAAGCTCCACAAAATTGCTTCAAAGTGAGATAAATGCTCTAAGTTCTGAATGATCTGTGAGCTCAAGATGATAAGTATTACAATCTGAATGATCTGCGAGCTCAAGATGATAAATATTATAATTTGGGGGAGGGGAATGATATGCCCGTTTACTGCTTTTTTTCCCTTACAGGTTTGTTCACAATGTTTATGTTTACAATATTAAGTGACCTTTTTAGACTTTTATCCTAAGTGACATTGTGTCTGATCTAAAGCCATTTTTAGTAGTACTTATACAGATTATCTCCAACCTTCTGTCTAACTGCTGAGGGGTTCTCCTAAACTAAGACTCTGCTATATGATAGGAGTTCCCAAGACTGCCCTTAGAGGAGACTGTCCAAAGCTACATAACACATAAGCAAAATTCCCCGCATAATGGAGGTCCCCTCCACTGGAGTGGATTTATGAAGATTTTGTCCTGAATGAACAAATTGAGAGATATTAACAACAGCCAACTAACTTAAGCTAGGAACTCCATTGTTAAGATTGTTACTATACTCCTTTAATTCACCCTATTATTTACATAGTTGCCGATGAATCTGACAATAGTATTTACTACAGATGTGAAGGCTTTCATCTATTACTGAGCCTATAATGGTTAGTTGTAGCTATAATATTCTTGTTTATGTTTAATTATGCTTAGTTTTGGTTAGATATGTTCATCCTGCTACTATGCAAGACCTAAAATACAGCTCTGCTCTGTCGCCCCGATATGTGGTGAGTTGAAGCGAGATGTTTCATTCAGTCAAGACTGGAGCTGACTGAAACGGTTCCGCTCTCCGGGAGGCGGGGCAGCCCAGTAATATCATCCCTGAGGTGAACTGTTTTAACCCCTAATAGCACATATTAACACTGCTTTATTACTTGGTTTTATGGTTTTTATATGCTGTTCTGTCTTGCTACCATGGGAACTTCAGTATCATGTTTCAGGACTGTTATGATCTCACCGAGGCCTATATTTAGGCTGTGGGTTCCCTGTGTGGCATATCAGAAGAGCTTAGATACCTTTGGGGCTACACCTTTTACTTATGTTCTTTTTTATAGCCCCTGCTATGATTGACCTTAGATACAATGTCCTTACTTATGTTATGCTACGTCTGACTTTAATTTAATATGCTTGCCTTGTCAGAAGTCACAGTTTTATATGTTGCTAAGTTGTTATTGTGTATTTGCACTTCAATGGCATACCCTGCCCTTCATAAAGTAAAAGGCTTTTTAATACCATCTGAACACATATCTACTACTACTTCTTATTTATGTGCCAAATACTAGTGATCTGGCCACAGCCATTCAAGATATCTACCACAACTGTTCATAGACAAAATGCTTCCAGTTGTGTTTTAGGATCTCTAATTTTGACTGGTTATGCTTGCTTTATCATTGTATAAACTTAAGTGTCTTGGTCTGTCTGCATGCTATGACGGGTCTTGGATTGTCTGAGATAATTGGTCCAGGCTTGGACTGCAACTGCAAGTAGTAGTTAGGGCTGGTCTTGCGGCAGGACAGACCAATACTATTAACTCTATGTTTAATACTCTAGCGTTTGTGCACCTATATCCATATCTGTATGTATTTTCATATTATGCTTGTTTACATGTTGCTTAGCGCTGTCACAGCGGGAAATGCAGTGGTGTTTCATGCCTTCAATCACTCCATACCCCTTACAAAGGTCCCTTTATAGAGTATTCTATACTTATATGATTTGCAGAGTCATTGTAATTGAACTTCTCCAGCATATGCTTTTAGGTTATAAATAAGTCAGTTAATTAGGCCCCCTCACCCCATTGTTTAGGTACAACTTAGGTCGCCAATACTCTGATACTTTTGGATCCCCTGACTGCCGGATACACTGGCTACCCTTAAGAAGAAGCACATAAGTTTCAAACCCCCCCATGAAAAATAAGTTTACGCAGTAAACACTAGAACACAGAGTCCAGAATTTCACTTCTCCTCTGAACGTGAAATATTACTTCTGGATGATTCTGAGTAAACCTTGGTTTTTACTAAGGCTCTTCTCTAACACAGATCAGTAAAAAAGTTGTCTGATTTGTTCAAAGACTTAGCATCTTCCCTTTTTTTTTTTTTTTTTTAGGACAAAATGGCCCAAGCGGCAGCGCTAGGTTTTCTTACCTTTAACGTAAAGGGTTTGAATTCTCCCGTCAAGCGTAGTCTTTTAAGAAATTTTCTCCAGACTCGAGGGAGTGATTTGGTTTTCCTTCAATATCCCGACCATTAAGTACCCTCAGTTCCCGGAGGTCTACCACTCCACCTATAAAGATAAAAACAGGGGAGTCTCTATCTTGATTGGTAGAAATGTGGCCTTCCATCTCGTACATCTAGAGAGAGATGAGGAATGCCGCTTCCTTATCTTGATCTGTAAGCTGAACAACCAATTGTATGTGTTGGTCAATATCTATGCTCCAAACCAGGGGCAGTTAGTGTTCCTAAAAAATCCTTACCATAGTTGATAGGTTAAAGCAGGGAACCCCGATTCTAGGTGGTGACTTTAACCTAGTCTGGGATCCTTATATGGATAAGAGAATTCCAATTAACAAATCTCTAGACTCCTTCACTACCTCAATAGCCCCTAAGTTTCAGAACTTAATATTCCAACACTCCCTATATGATGTCTGGAGGGCATGCCACCCAGAGACGAGAGACTTTTTATATTTTTCGGCCTCACATAGATCATATTCTCGTCTGGATTACTTCTTTGTCGACTCTTGGACTATGAATTAGATTACAGAATCTAGAATTCATTATTGCGTTTGGTCTGATCATGACGCAGTTTCTTTCAATATTCAAAGCTCAGATCTCCCTCCTGCCAGACCATCCTGGAAATTCCCTAAATTTCTCTGGAAGGATTCCTTGTTTGTGCAGACCCTTCAGAAGGAAATCCAGCAGTTCCTAGCAGTAAACCAGGAGGGTCAAACCTCTCATTAAATTAGATGGCATCGCTAAAAGCATATCTATGAGGGTTATGCATCTCTAAGGTAGCTACAATGTGTCAGCAGACTAAAGCCCCTTTGGGCAAATTAATGTGCGAGCTGAGAACGGTAGAGTGTCAGAACAGAAAAAACCCATCTCAACAATGCTCTGAGGAAATCAAGCGTATAAAGGGCCTGATTAAGGAAATCGAGCTCAGTAGAATTCAAAAAGCTCTGTCTACCTTCAAGCAGGCTTTATATCATAAGAGCAATAAAGCGGATTCCTTATTAGCTAGCAAGCTTAAAAACCGAGAGGCCACAGCTAGAATTCCATATATCGTTCAGAAAGGTGTGAAGGCCTATGCACCAGATGAAATTGGGAAAGCATTTTATGTATTATGACGATTTGTATAATATTACTAAAAGTGAATCTTCGGACGCAGCTACAGTAACGGAGATCTCTCAGTTTCTCCAGACACTACACCTTCCCACGCTCTCAGAGGAGGATGGGATTTCCCTGATGGAACCATTCCGAGACAAAGAGGTCATATTGGCGATCAGAAACCTAAAAAACAATAAAGCCCCAGGGTCTGATGGCTTCCCTGGGACTTTTTACAAAAAGTTCTTAAAACAATTGGCACCAGTCTTACTCCCTCTTTTTAATGAAATCAAATTGGAAGGTAAAATGTTGCGGGAGAACTTAGAGGCTTCAATAATTACTATACTCAAACCCAAAGACCCAACATTATGTAAAAGCTATCACCCGATTTCATTGATTAATGCGGACACTAAACTATACTCCAAACTCCCGGCTGATAGACTGGTCAACCTCCTACCTTCTCTTATACAAGTGGACCAATTTGGCTTCAGCAAAGGATGCCAAGGACCAGATAACACGAGGAGATTACTATCTGTCTTCTCAGATGCGGCCAGGTTAGGTACCCCACTGGTGGCCCTGTCGCTAGACGCCGAGAAGACCTTCAACAGGGTCAGGTGGGAGTTCATCTGGGAGGTTCTTAAAATTTTTGACTTCCCTTCAAAGGCCATTTACCGGTGGCAGTATTGCATTCCCCAACATTTATTTATATTATGAAGCGGCGAGACTCACTCATATCTCCGCATGGGGTTTATTAACCGAGAAACCGGGATGGTATAGACTTGAGGAACAGGCTTTACCTTTAGGACTAAACCTCAGAGAAGTTATTTGGGTTCCTAAACACACAAACTAAAGTAAACAGATTGATAACCCCATTGTCAAGCAGGCCTTTAATTTTTGGCATGACCTTCGTCATCATACTGAAATTTCCCCACACCCATCTCCCATTCATGGTATGGGTGGTCTACTATGGAACTCTCCAAATATTCATCTAGATTTTTGGAATAGGCGTCTGATCTTTATCTGTCGGGAGCTCTTGCTTCCTCTGCTCGATTGTGCGGACCTTCTGGTGAGAACCCACTGTGGTTCCGATTTGAGAGCTTCAGAGTACTGAGCCTCGTTAGATCTAGAGGATTTCCTAAAACTGATCTGAGAGAAAGGACCAAATGGGAGGAGAGATGGATCCAAGGCAAGGCCATGAACAGACCTCTGTCCTTTCATTACGCAGCTCTTTTGAAAGATCAGGCGATAGATCTTCCATGGCAGATAAAGGCCTGGTGCAGAGAACTAGATACTATAATCCCGCCCAGCGAGTTCTCCTTAGCGATCTTGATTATGAAAAAAACTCTCCATTGTGTGACAGTTCTAGAAACATATATAAAGGTAATATTGAAATGGCATAGGACTCCTGTGAGACTGGCCAAGCTGTATAAAAATAGCAGTCCACAATGCTGGAGGAATTGTGACCAGCTGGATACGGACATACACATATGGTGGTCCTGTACGAAGGTTATACCGCTTTGGTATGATGTTGAGATGCTTCTCAAATCACTCAATATAGAATTAAACCTGACTCCCCAAATGGCACTGTTTCACATTTTTCCACGCTCTATTCCTATGCCCACCAGGAGACTACTCATCTACATTATGGCAGCTACTAAATTGTGTATTGCCAAGGCCTGGAGACAACCAGAGCCCCTGAACCTAAATGGAGTGTGCGACCTGGTGAATCACTTTGCAACAATGGAAAAATATGTGGCCGGAGAAACCAATTAGTTTGAGGCCTACTGGGAGACATGGTCGGATTAGATCGCTTACCAGTAACTGATCAAAGCTTTTTCTTGTTATCTTAGGTCGGTGTGGTTTAGATAGATTAGTGGAAATGACCTGTTTAGGTCTCTCAGCACAGACTTGCTGGGAACGATTTATTCTTTGGACAAATTTTTTTTTCCCCTACCTTCCTCAACCTTCCCACCCTCCCCCTCTAATTTAAACCCCCTTCCCACTAGCCCACACGGGAAGAATGCTAATCTAATCAGTTTATTATTTTCTAATTCGACAGATAGTATGCCCATTTTTAGATGCATCTACATCCTTCCCAATACACTACATGCGCTCTTCTCAAGAGTGAATTCAAGTTCTTTTTGTATTCTCCAATTTCTCGTAATATAGAGTGTCCTTCGCCATTTGAATTTAGCCCACTAGGCCTACCTCTTTTTGATCATTCTACTTTCAGACTAGGGCCCCAGGCTAACAGTTGCTCTTTTAGCTTGGCGATGGAGGGCATGAAAAGATCTATCATATATACCAGATAAATCGATGTATCAATGTTTAATTGACATGTCTACAAGACCTGCAGCTTGAAACTATATGTTCTTTATATACTAAATCTCAATGACTTTGTATAGGTCAGCTGAGATCTGTTTGAAATGTTTGTATTATTTTCTATGCAATTTCAATTATAAAAAACAACAACTAAGAACTGGAGGGATGTGCCAGGGGGTGGGGGTAAAGGTTAATATATATTTAAAGTTATTAAAAACATTATACACACACACAGGGGGGGTCAATATATATTTATAGTAATTAAAAACAATAGATACACAGACACACATATGGGACAACTTGTATCATTTAAGGGGAAACGCTAGCCCAACATTTTACTAGAATATTTCATATTTTATATGTTCCCAGTAGGCCCTCCATTGCAGCTAGACAGAGGGTTAGGAGGGAGCTCAGTTACACCCCTACTAGCAGGGCGGGGGCTAGGGCGGGCACCAGGGCTAGGGAAAGAGCAGCAGGGAGAGCTGTTCCCAGGGATAGTTCTGCCCAGGTTCGGCTAGGGCTGGGCCTGATGCGGGGGAGGCCAGGGAGCATGGAGCAGACATGGGGGCCCTTATGCAACAGCTGCCGGCGCTCCCGCCGGGTGCTCTGGCCACTGTCTTGGCCCTCGCTCAGTCTCTGGCCTCAGGCCGGGGGCCGGGCGGCGTGGAGCAGGGCCTGGATGGTGCCGGAGGGTCCGGTGGTAGTGCCGGTGGTTGCCAGGGCCGGGCGGGCTTTGGGCCTTCTGGTGGTGCGGGGCGTGGCTACGCCCCCGCACGTAACGTGCGTCGCATCTCCTCCCCCTCTGACGGATCTTCTTCTGGGGAGGAGCGCGGTCGCACGCGAGTACTACGCCGCCCTGCAGGACGACCGGAGGAGCCTACCGGAGCAGCCCCTAGTAAGTTGGGGAGACTCCGGGCGGCGGCGACGGTCGCAGGGGGCAGGGGGGCGGGCACCGGGCAGGTTGTGAGTGCGGCTGTGAGTGGGGAGCATAGGCGGCAGGTGCAAGGCACGCAGGCGGGCGGCTCAAGTGTTAGAGGCGCAGATGACGCCATCACTGCAGCTGAGGACTTCCAGGCTCAGGGTTACAGGCAACAGGTTAGACCTCCAATAAAAGCGGAGGTGGTGGTGCTGAGGGGTAGTGTCACAAATGGTGCTGTTACCGCTATGAACAGGGATTCTATCACTACTGATCAACCCCAGAGACAGGAGCAATGCGTGAGAGTTTGCAGGGGACAAGGTATAGGCACAAATGATGCCTCTAACTTTCAGGAAGCGGTCTGTCCGCCTCAGCCTCCTTTTCAGCAAAGGGAGCAGATGCAAGCTCCTGGCAGGGGCCAGGGGACGGCCAATAGACTAGGCAATGCTAATGTGAATCATGGGTCAGGTGCTATGGGTGACAAAGGTGACTCTCTGCAGGGCCAGTTGAGGGGTGTGAATGTATGTGTGGACAGCGCGCAGATCGCTGCTGAAGTACAGCGTGAGGTGAGAGAATGCGTTAGTCAGGCATTAGGGGTTCAGGAGGACTTGATTAGAAGGGCTGTGGCTGCAGCACTTGGGGTGCAGGAGAGGGTTAGGGGTGGCGAAAAGGAGGATGCGGTCCCTTCTGGGGCCCTCTTCGTCGCTCAGAGTACTCCACAGTCTGTTTTGTCTCCTCAGGTGTCATCTGTTGCAGAGCAAAGAATGGAGGCTGGTACAAGCAGCCAGTGCACGGCGAATGGAGGAGCTGCAGGACCGGCTAGCTCAACAGCAGGTGGACGCCTACAGCCATCGGAAGGGACTTCGCAGCAGCTGTCACAGGCTGGTGAGTGCACCATCACTGACATCACACACACTAACATGGGGTCTTCATCTAGTGACTCAGGCTCTGATACCGAGACGGGGCTGGGTTTAGTGGGTAAGGGCCAACAGCAGATGTTTAGGATGATTAAGAAATTAGTGGCAGCGCAGGTGCAGGCGAAGGCAGGCGCGCCGGGCGTGGTAGAGAACAATTCCTTAGCGCAGGTGGGGGATGCGCCGGCAGGGCAGGTGGCGTCAAGGAAAGTGGCGAAGCACGGGGATTCGTACCCGTGCCTAGTCCACTCACTTTATGGCCATTTGAAGGCTAAAGTGATTAAAAAAATCCAAGAGGGTAGATATGTAAATATCTACAAACTCACTCCGGAAGCCTGTAGAGCTAAGGAGAGGGCGGCCGAGGGCTCTGGCCCCAAAAAAGTTCGGCGCCAGGAAACTTATGATGAATGGCAGGCAGGATATAGGGTGTTGGCGTCCTGCTATGTTGATAGGTGGCCGACTCAGGGGCATAACCTTTTTAAATATCAGGACACGATTGGTGATATTTACAAAAGGTTCAAGGAAGGTGCTTGGAGGGATTACGATATAGCATTCAGCAAGAAAATGGTGGGAAACCCCATCTTACACTTCGGGACGCAGGATATGCACCTGTGGTCTAAGTTGGGGCGCGAGAGGTCTACTTTGCCGCCCGCGGTGACGAAGCCTGGAACGCAGCGGTCCTTTCTGCGCCCGAAGAGGCGTGGGAGGGAGTGCTGGAAATTCCAGGATAAGCAGTGTGACAGGGGAGCGAATTGCTCCTTTCGTCACATCTGCAAGTTTTGCAGCGGACCTCACCCGGGTTCAGAATGCACGAAGAGAAGGGAACCCGGTGCACCCACCCAGAATAGTAGAGGGGGGCCTGGTGGCAAGGGCCCCAACTCCACTTAAGTACGAGAAGATGGCGCCGTGGCTGGCGCTATACCCTGATGGTGAGGCAGCGGCAGTCCTGTCGTCGGGGTTGAGGGTGGGGTTTAGGATACCGGTTACTTCACAAGTAACCGGGTCCTCTGTCCACCGTAACCTAAAGTCAGCTTATGAGTTCCCGCACGTAGTGAGGGAAAAGTTGGCTAAGGAACTGAGGCTGGGGAGGGTGGTCGGCCCATTTCGGGAGCAGCCAATTGCGGATCTAGTAGTCTCTCCACTGGGAGTAGTTCCCAAGCGGGAGAGGGGGAAGTACAGGCTTATTCATCACCTGTCGTATCCCAAACGGGCGTCAGTGAACGACGCGATAGATCCGGACCTCAGCTCTGTACACTATCAGTCCTTTGACGAGGCACTGGAGGTGGTTCGCTCTCAGGGTCGCGGGGCCTTGATGGCCAAGCTGGACATTGAGTCCGCTTTCCGCTTGCTCCCGCTTCATCCTTTCTCATTTTGGCTGATGGGGATGAAGTTCGAGGGTGAATTCTTTGTTGACAGGTGTTTGCCCATGGGCTGCTCCTTCTCATGTGCCCTTTTTGAATGCTTCAGCTCCTTCCTGCACTGGGTGGTGCAGAGGGCGTCTGGGGGCGGGGCCGTGGCCCACTACCTGGATGATTTCCTGCTGGTAGGGGGTCCAGATACTGACGAATGTGCTGGGTTGATGCGAGTGATGCAGGATGTTACAGCCGAGTTCGGGGTTCCGCTCACACACGAGAAAACGCAGGGACCATGTATCTGCCTGACGTTCCTAGGCATAGAGATTGACACTGTTGCATCCCTATGCAGGCTCCCGAAAGATAAAGTCGACTGCCTCCTTGGGGCGGTTCAATCAGAATGTCGCGCAGAGCACATCTCCATTAAGGAGCTGCAATCTCTTCTGGGATTGCTTAACTTTGCAGGGAGGGCGATCCCCATGGGGAGGGTCTTCAACCGCAGGTTAGAAGCTCAATTGAAAGGGCCTCGGACGCATAGTCAGAGGCGCCGGGTGACGGAGGAGATGAGGGACGACCTAAGAGTTTGGGAAAGGTTCCTGGTTCATTTTAATGGGGTCTGCCTTTGGAGAGACGGACCCATTTCCAATCAAGCCCTGCATCTGTTCACGGATGCTGCGGGCGGGTTGGGCTATGGAGCCTATTTGGACGGAGACTGGAGTGCGGAGCCATGGCCAGAGGGCTGGATTACCGCGGGCCTCACGCGTAATCTTGCATTGCTTGAACTCTTCCCTATTGTAGTAGCAGTAGAACTATGGGGAGAGAGGCTGTCCAATCGGTCAGTAATCTTCTGGTCAGACAACATGAGCGTGGTATACGCCATAAACAGGTTGTCAGCAGCCTCGCCGGTGGTGGTGACCTACCTCCGGCACCTGGTCTTGCGGTGTTTGCAGCTTAATGTTCGCTTCACAGCGCGGCACGTCCCAGGGGTAAGCAATGTGATAGCAGATGCCCTTTCAAGATTTCAATGGGGTCAGTTTAGAAGGGTGGCCCAGAGGGCAGCGGCTGAGGGTCTAACGTGCCCTCTTTTCCTTTGGCAGCTGGTGGAGGTTGGGAGACCATCCTCCCCCTGATCAGAGCATCGCTGGCTCCTAAGACGTGGGCGGCGTACTCGTTGCATTGGAGGGCGTGGGAGCGCTTCAGCGTGCAGAAGGGTTTCTTGTTGTGTCAGGCATCTCAGGTACATGTTCTGGAATGGCTAGCGTGCTTGAAGCTTGAGGGTGTGTCCAGATTGTCAGCTCTGAGCAGGTTAGCGGCATTGTCGTTTTTCAGCAAAGCTTTAGGTTTCAGGGACCATACGGGTACTTTCCTAGTAAGGCAGATCTTGAAGGGATGGGGCTGGATGGCCCCACCCGCAAAGGATCGGAGGGAGCCAATCATGACAGAAAGATTGCGCTCGCTGGTAGTAAATCTGGGGGCAGTGTGCAGTTCAGCCTACGAGGCGGTCTTGTTTCGGGCTGCTTTCGCGCTGGCATTTGCGGGGGCGCTGAGGATAGGCGAAGTGGTCACCTCCTCTACAAGAGGGGAGGTAGGCGGCATTAAAGTGGGGCACGTAAGGGCCTCGGATGATTGCGTGCTACTGCTCATTCCCAGATCCAAAACGGATCAGGATGGGAAAGGGGCTTGGTTGCCTTTAGCCAGGCACGAATGCCCGGAATGCTGCCCGGTATCGAGCATGGTGGCTTATTGCCGTGTACGGCCGGGCGGAGGGCTGCAGTTTCTCGTGCATGAGGACGGCAGTTCTCTTTCAGTCTTCCAGTTCCGCAAAGTGCTAGCCAAAGTGGCAGCGGGATTGGATCCGTCTAAGATTGCTCCGCATTCATTCCGTATCGGGGCAGCGACTAGTGCTGCGGCCGGTGGGTCGTTGCAGGCGGTCATTAAGAAAATGGGGCGTTGGAAGTCGAAGCGATATAGGGGCTACATTCGCCCTTTGAATGCTTAGTTGATGGGGGCACGTAAGGTGCGGGACCTCTTGATACCTTCCCGGCCGGGCATGGGGGTGAGAAGGGGTGTTTTGCTAGTGGTTGTTTGTCACCGTTTCATTGTCCCCATCCATGTTGTTATAGGTACAGTAAAGACCCCAGTGCGCGTGTGGACTATTGGGCACTCCTTTATCCACTGGGCGGCTATCAGGGCGCATCATTCCCCGGGAGGGCAGCAGCTAGGATTGGCGGCATCCAGGGCTAACATTCACTGGCTCGGGCGCAGGGGTCTAAATTGGAGTGAGCTCCCCGCTCTGTTACAGGATGCACATAGGAGGTGGGGAAAGCCTCAAGTGATTGTTGTGCATCTGGGCGGAAATGACTTGGGATCCATTCCCGTGTTGGATTTAATTCGGGTTATGGTTGCGGACATTAAGTGGGTGTGCATATGGCTTCAGGATATGTGGATAGGTTGGTCTAACGTGGTTGCACGGCTGCGTTGGCGTCACATTGTGACACAGAGGGCAGCGTACAATGTCCGCAAGAAAGTTAATAGGGAAGTGGGAAGAGCGGTCACGGCCGTGGGAGGTTTCGTCATCAGGCATGACACTATTACTGCCGACAAGAAGGCCCTTTACCGACCGGATGGGGTTCACCTGGCGGACGTCGGGTTGGACATTTTTCTGGCTGACTTTAAGAAAGCCATCTCATCGGTTGTTTAAAATGGACACTCGGTAGGACATTAGTTAGTTTTCCAAGTTCTGTGCTATGGTTGGCATCCGATCATTGTTAACACAGCGTTATTTATATTTTATAAAAAAAAAAAAAAAAAGGTTGAATTTGGTTAAGTGTGTTATATTGTTATTTAAGGGCTATGTTGGTTAAGTGTGGCGGCAAGAGGATCATCTTTTTGTGGAGGTCGGGCAAGGCCCTGGGAGCGGGCGCAGTGTGAGCAGAGTGACGGCCCGAACACAGGGAGAGGTGTCGCCCACTAAGTGCCGGCTTAGGGGTTCCTCTCCCCCTTTTAAAGAGCTGCAGGCCGAAGAGCTCTCCATAACAAAATCTCTCTCACTGTGCCAATGAGCGTGCGCAACCCCTGTGTGATGCTGCAGACATCGGAGGGGCCTTGTCCGTCAATAAGTAGGGGTTAGTTAGCTAGAAGAAGATGCCGCCACCAACTGGAATGAACTTGTTACAAGTTCAGTGATAGGTTGATTTGAGCTGCCTAATTATTGGCTAAGATTAGGCAGAATTCAATTTGTTTAATAAACGCGACCGTGACCGGTCTTTTCCCCAAGCAGTTGTGTTGTGTTTTTATTGAGAACGTAGGACGTAATAGGAGGTTTATCCCTTATGGAAGTGGAAGGCCCTCTAGTGGGCCTGTAGCAAAATTAAGGGATAGCTGACTTGAAGTCTGGAGGGTTCTAGAAGTGTGTGTATGCTACAATATTGCAAATGTGTGGGAGGGTGTACCTCTTGCCTTTATAGGGTCCTGTTCCAGTGGATTCGGCCTCTTCCTGCCTCCAGACTTCGAGGAGAACTTTCCCCGCCCACCCGCCCGTCCCTGGAAGAAGGTATGTGGCGGCAAGTTAGGTTGAGGGTAAGTCTGTCCTCGACGGGGGTAGGTTTAGTTGAACCAGCCCCATAAGCCCAAGGTTGTAAGATAGTCATCCACCTCTCTCATTCGTGTTGGACGACGCGTTTGGAGAGGATGCCTTGAATGTTTGGTAGGTTTAGACTGTCTAGCTGGTGGGGAATCTAGCACACCTGAAGTAAACTTTATCCCAAAGTTTAAAGAGTTATAGTTAGTTGTAGTAGGTGGAGCAAAACAAGTTGCTATTCCCAATGTGTCTTACTGTAAAGATTTGTGATAATATGTGGGCTCAATATATGTTAATGTTTTGATGAGTCCTAATTTTATATTCTCTTTTGGAAAAAAATGGATGTCGAAACTATTTAAGAAATAAATATGATCCTTTATTTGATTATGGTAAATTTACCCAATAGTAGTGATGCTAAAAGTACAGTTAAACAAAAATTATTACAATTCCTTCAAAGTTTAAAAAATGACACCGGTGTCTCTATGTATAAAAATGTACATAATATATAAAAAATAAATTAAATTAAAATAATAACGTTGAAATCTTATAATTTATACAGTTTTGGGTTTATCACAAGTTGTAATTTCTAACAGAATGTTTGTAGATACAATTTTATAGTGGATAAAACAATAGTTGCTGTATAGTTCATATAGGATACTTTGTTTCAAGTTCAGCTATGCAATTGAGATCTTATCTTAGGCAACTATATATCAAATGTAGAGGTATGTTGGTGCGATTTTTATCACACTATAATATAAGTATACAAATTAGTACCTTGAAGTGTATCTGTTTGATATCACTTTTGTGAGATAATTGCGGTTAAATAAACGCCGCTATGCCAGTGTTTTGATTAAGTTTCAAGATCAAGCTGGTGGCAGTTCTATATGAGCTGCTGGCGGTTAAATAAATGCCGCTTTGGTTTCCTCTTATTAGGTGGGCTTATCTGTTTGCTGCGAGAAAATTCACTTTTATATAAGTGTTTGGGTAGTTGTCGTGGCCGCTCAGTTACCTTATCCTTTGTCGGTCAGTGACCGATCACACTCTTAAGGGTTTCTTGGTGGGATCTTCGTTGCGGTTAAGTGCTAACCGTTTGCTGATGTTTAAGTATCTCCGTTTTTTCTATTCTGTGGCTTGTCTGTCGGTCAGTGACCGATCACGATGGTATGGTTGTTGGATAACCTCCTGATGTGGAATTTTTGCGTGCCTTTCCGGTCTGTTGTTCCCAGGTTTCTTAGATGTCGGTCAGTGACCGATCTGGGTGCTGAAATGTGGTTGTTGGGATAAGTAGAAAGTTTGTAGGATAAGTAGAAAAAGGATTTCTAGTTATCAATGTGATCTTTGCGGTTAAATATATGCCGCTCAGTGGGAACTTGAATATTTCAACTGGGTATAGCTGGTATTCACTTTGTCTTCTCAAATCCTGTGCAGGCGTGCTCTGGTATCAACATGTTTCGGCTGGACAGCCTTTTTCAAGATACCAGATGTGGGGATTCAAAGGCTATTTAAAGCCTCTCTAATTTAGCAATAAGTCACTAATTGATGATATACATAAAATAAAAAAAATCAGGAACAATTATAAAATGCTGTTTTATTATATAACATAGGTATCCTTGGGTCTTAATTATAATATAGTTGGGTGTTTTTATGTAGCGATAAACATTTTATATGATTACTTTTAAAATAGAGAAAGATATTATATATCTTAATGTCAATTACTTTTAGAGTGTATATTTTAGTCACTTTATGAAACCATGGATATTTTAAAAGGTTTCTGTAATTAGAGCGTAATATTAGAGTGAAATAATTTGTCTTTACTTGTATGTATGGATATTTTAACCATAAAATATAGTTAAAACGGGGCCAATGGTGAAATTAGAATTTAGTGAAATAAAAGTTAGATGGGCCAAAAGAGAATATAAATTTAAGTGAATCTTTTGACTCTAGTTTGAATGTTTCTATTTGTTATCTGTGGGCTACAATAACCAGATAGTGGGTATTGTAAAAATATAGTAAAGAGCTGTATGATCCAATGAGTGTGTTGTACCAATACTTTTCTAGTTTTTGTGGATATTAGTATTATCGGATGAGAGATTAGCCTTCTTGTATGAATTTTTATAATTATTGTAGGAATTTTAAAATTTCAAGTTGTTTGTCCTTAGACTGTAAAACTAAGTGGTAATTTTGTCAAATATATATATATATATATATATATATATATATATATATATATATATATTATTTTAGAATTCTATTGTATTTAATCAACTTGGTTTGTTAGTGTGATGGCTTGGTTTTTATGATCTTAATCTTTATAAAAATGGCCTATGTGTTAGTTTAAATTTCAAGTGGTGTGTCCTTAGACTGTAAAACTATATATATATATATATATTTTATTTTTTTTATGATATATATATATATATATATATTTTTTTTTTTTTCTTAAATAGTTTTATTATGTTTAGTAAATATGTTTTAATGGTGTGTTTGCGTGTTTTCGTGATATTTATCTTATAGAATTGCATTGAGGTCTAGTTCGCTATTGAGGCCTTTTGGGTGTAGAGTTTTCATTTTGAAAATCAATTCTGCTTCATGGTATAGTAGCTTTTTTTCCATATTTCCGCCTCTACCATCTGTCTTTATTTTCTTAATGCCCCAAAATTTCATGTCATTTGGGTTACCTTTGTGGAATTCTTTAAAGTGGGCATAAAGTCTGGTATTATCTTTTTCTTTTTCTATGCATCTGATGTGTTCTCTTATTCTTTCTTTCAGTTTCCTTCCCGTTTGACCTAGGTACTGTAGTTTACATGAGCACTGAATTAAATAGATTATGTTGGTGTCAGTGCATCTTATGGTGTCATTAATCTTCAGTTCTTTCTGGGTTACATTAGATTTTACCTTTTTGGGTTTCCGGTAGGAGGAGCTGTGCAGTGTGAACACGCTGTGTCAGCGTTGAGAGCTGAAGTTTGTTCAGCTCCATACCACGCTCTCCAGGCGTCTTATCTCCCGCTGTTGGTGCGGACAGCATCCTAGGGAGCCGGGCAAATGCTATTCAAGCCCAGACGGGAAACCCACAAGAGACTCAATTTTGGCTTTTTTGTCAAAGCCGCAACTTCGTTACTCTCTTAAAGTGCCGGCAATCAGAAGTATTGTGCCCAGTGTTTTGAACCTGCTTCCTGTCCACCGCTGTATGTACAGCATGCCTTTACCGTGATGGGACAGTTTGTTACTTTGGTCATACACCAGTTTTTGTGCAGGGATGATTGCCGTCGGTGAAAAGATTACCTGCACAGGATAAATCCTGAGGATCATTTGTGCCCGTTGCGGGGTAGCGATTCCCCCTAGGACACCTACGGAACATTAATCCCCCCTGGGAGTTTCGAAAATAACCTTAATAAAGGTATCAGTATTCAGTGTTTGGGGATATAACAGCTGAAGACCCTCGGCCAATTGGAAAGTGGTTCACTGTGCGAGCCTTTCCACCCACCCAATAGGAAACAAAGGTGTGTCAGGAAGTAGACGACACCCATTATTTCCAAACGGAGCTCACACAGGCTCGTTAAACCACCCGGACTCTGTTTTGCTTGAAGAGGGGAGCGGATTGCTGGCTGAAAGCAATAAGGAGAGCCCCAGAGTACTCCCTGAGGACTGAGCGAACAGGTTGGGCGATACATATGTGAGTAACAAACGCCTGTTTCATCCCATTTACTGAAATCTTTATCTATATACATATCTTGCTACTGAGGTGGGTGGAGGCTTAGCAATATATCGTTGTGAGGATTCCCCACTGCCGAGATTCTGCCAAGACTGGTTCCCAGAACTACTAAAAAGGGGAAAGAAAGGAGCCGCTGTATATACCTTTATCCTCGGGAATAATACACTGGACGTTATTGAGAAGGCCAGAGTGCTTTACTCTTGCTTAAAATTTTCCTTGTTTTTTCCCCTTTTTTTTTTCTTTTTTTCCTTCTCTCCTCCTTCCTTCTCTTTGGACGCTACCCAGTAGAAGAGGAGAAATATATTTTGTGATCGTTGTGATCTTTTCATTAACCCTTTTTTATTTTCCCTCTGTTATTTGCTAATAATTTTTATATTGGTATAATAATATAACAACAGGTGTGCTTAAAGGAAATGGTATAAGTACTTTATAGTGTTTAGTAGAAAGAAGGGCAGTGATGTGGGAGCTTTTAGTTTATTACCGGATTTAGGCAATTTCTATTTTTTCAGAGTGCTTTATTATCCTTGATTATAAACCTAGGTATTATATGGCCTAGATTATGCTAACGCAACAGCCATTCCATCCAAGTGGTCTTTACATATGCAATGTTAATGGTTTTTGAATTTTATGTCTAAGAAGACCTTAATAATTTCACACTGTTTTGATACCTCTCATAATTTTTATTTAATTATACAGAATTTGCTTGTTAATTGACGATAAAGAAAGGGAAAAGCCTTCCTTATTTAGGATAATTGCATGGTAAATCCTGTAGATTACCTTTAAAGAACTATAATATATATAGTACTGATTATTGGCACGCTGAACAATCTGTATTTGTCCTTATAAAATATAACTGGGGAGATTTCCCTTTATCATATGTCCCTGCTCGCTGGTTATCTACTCAACTGATATTAGGCTCTGGAAAAACTCTTCTCTGACCTAGAGATCACAGGCTCTACACACCTTTTTTTTTTTTTTTTTTTTTTTTATCACTAAGAACACTTCTTTGATTCTATACACACACGGGACACATAGTGGAAGGCTAGTGTCCTAGCACACACACACAAATAAATAAACAAGATCGGGTGAGGGGGTTTTGTTATACACAACATCCATTTTCTTTTTTTACACGAATTTGGGTTGTATTTTTTCCACATTCACTCTCCAGGCGGTAGCCTGACACTGTATTTAGATTAGGGGTGGCTTTCTTTTGGATGGAAAGATTTATCACGCAGGGGAAGTCTAGTTCTCCCATAATGCCTGTGAAAACGAAAGACAAAAAGAGTAAAACAGGTGATACTAGTTTAGACAGTACAATGGAGCCCAGTAGGTCCCCGTTCGATCCACAAGCTCTTATAGCCAAAATATCAGAAGTGTTTTCACCACAGTTTGAAGATATTAAAAAGGAGTTGGGTTCAATTGCTACTGAAATAGGCTCACTGTCTGCTGAGGTAAGACAGTTCGCAGCGCGACTGACAGAAGCAGAGACTAGGATCTCTGATATAGAAGACCAGACAAATATTCAGGCTGATACCCTACGAAAACAAGAATCCAAAATTAAAAATATGCAGTTGCGCCTGGAGGATCTGGAGGATCGCTCCAGGCGCAACAATATTAGATTAGTAGGACTTCCAGAACAGTCAGAATTCGAGGATCTAATAAAATTCACATCTACTACATTACCCCTTTCTCTTGGCATGCCATCTCACTTGCTACCACTCACAATTGAGCGTGCGCATAGATTGGGTCCCAAGAAGTCCTCTCTGGATGGAGTTGCAAAGAATAGAGTCTGCCTATTTAAACTTCTCAAATTTCAAGATAAAGTTGATCTATTAAAACTATTTAAAAAATCTGACCCCCCAGTATTCGGAGGCAGCAGGATATTATTATTTCAGGACTTTTCCTTTGAAACTTCATCTAAGAGAAGACAGATGGCCCCTCACTGTACACAATTGATAAATAAAGGGCTAAAGGCTCATATGATTTATCCTGCCAGAATTATAGTTGAGGATCATTCTGGTACCAGACATATATTTGACGAGGTTACAGAAGTTAAAAAATTTATTGAGAGCAGCTAATCTCAGGGAATTTCATTAGTTAGAGTTTATGGTTTTCTTTCTCTTTTCGATGTTGCTGGAAACTAATTACTTAATGCGATGTAAGGATAACGAAGTTGTCTTTTTTGTTTTATATTATTTTAGGGCTATGTTATATATGGTTTGTTTTTGTTTTTTTTTTTTTGTTTGTTTTTTTTCTCCCCTCTCTCCCTCTCTCTTTTTCTTTCTCCTTTCCCGCATCTTTTTTCTCTCCGCTGCTTTCCCTCTGCCTTGTACGCACCCTCTGCTCGCCCCAAATCTAGGGATCTCTCATAAATTAGTTATTGAATTCTAAGCTTGATTGTGGAAGGAATTAAAGTATTATCCTGGAATATAGGAGGAATATCCTCTCCAATTAAACGTAAATTGGTTATTAAGACCCTAGCAAGATATAATCCAGATGTTGTTCTCCTTCAGGAGACACACCTTAATGAGCATGAAGCGGCTAAACTGAAGATAAAATGGGTAGGGGAAGTAGTTTCCACGACTGGCCCATCTAGAAAATGCGGGGTCGCTATTCTCTTCCATAAAGAACTGAAATATAGGATAGAGAAGATAGAAATAGATCCAGCTGCAAGGTATATACTTATTCATGTTTTTATAAAAAATATTAAATTTATATTTTGCAATATATATGCTCCAAACCAGTTTTCTAAAGAATTTTGGGAGAAAATAAAAATTAAATTATTTCCTCTTATTACAGAAAATTTAATTTTAGGGGGCGATTTCAATGCCACTTTGTGTCCTGTGTTAGACAGATTGTCCAATAAAAATTGATTACTATATACAAAAAATGCAAAATATTTATCACAATTCTGTGCCAGGTTAAAACTAGTAGATATCTGGCGTCTAAAAAACCCAGATAAACAAGCATTCTCTTGTGAGTCCAAAGCACATGGCACCTTCTCGAGAATTGACTTATTTCTAATTGCGGAGAATTTGTCTATTCAGAAGCTGGAGGCTGGGATTGGAGATATTATTATCTCAGATCATGCTATTATTTCTTTGACCTTTCTTTCTAGGCTAAAACAACGGATTCAAATACCCAGTTTCTATTTTCCTCGACACCTATACACTAATCCGAAATTTGTCAATTTCTTGAGATCACGGTGGCTGCAATATTATTCTGATAATGTGAGTTATTTTAACAAACCGGAAATTTTCTGGGAAGCGTTTAAAGCAGTAATGCGGGCAGAAATACAAACATATCTTAGTATAGCAAAAAAAAAGAGTAAGGTATGGGAAATCCAAATCATGAATAAAGTCAAGAATTCATATAGTAAATACTGTCTAAACCGAACTACGGCAAATTGGAAAATATACCAAGATAATAGGAAGGAAAGAGATTTGTTTTTAAAACAAAAACTTTTAGCAGAAGAAGCGAAAATTAATCTCCAATTTAAAGGTACTCACGGATCCTCTGCTAAATACTTGGCTAGACTTATTAAAGCCAGAAAAAAGAAAAATCTTATCTCAGCGATTCAAACTGAAAAGGGTAGACATCTGGAGACTAATGGAATCTTGGAGGCATTCTTTGTTTATTACCAACAGCTATACTCTGGAGTTAAGACAGATAATGTCAATCAAGATCTTTTTTGGTCCATGATAAAGACACCTCAATTAAGTAGTGAGGACCTAATATTAATTAATGCTCCAATATCTATTGATGAAATAAAAAGAGCCATAGATCACCTGAAGATGAATAAAGCTCCTGGACCAGATGGGTTTCCCGCAGAGTTTTATAAATGTATGGGCGAGGTTTTTCTGCCCACCTTAGAAAAGCTATTTAACTACTATTATAGGTCGGACAATGTGATTTCTAGCTACTTTTCTGCAGCTAATATTTCTCTCATCTTGAAGAAAGGTAAAAATCCTGAAAATATGGCCTCTTATAGGCCAATCTCGGTCTTGAATTCAGATTATAAGATTTTAATGGCCATTATCTCTTTAAGACTATCTGGGTGTCTAGCTAAAATTATCCATCCAGACCAGACTGGATTTATGGTAGCTAGGAATCCAGTAAAAAATACTTGTAAATTGATTAATTTCCTAGATTATGCTTGGAACGTGGATAGGGAAAAAAAGAAGCCCCTATGGCAAGAGACTGCAATACTCTCCCTAGACGCGGTTAAAGCTTTCGACTCGATAGTTTGGGAATATCTATTCAGAGCGATGGATCAATTTGGTTTAAAAGGGGAATTCGTCAAGTTTATTGGTAGACTATATCATAACCCGATCTCCTTCTTGCTTATTAATGGCTCTTTATCTTCTAAAATAACACTACAGAGAGGCACCAGGCAAGGGTGTCCTCTATCCCCTCTTCTTTTTTAAATTTTATTGAAGTTTTAATCAAGGCATACAAAAATCGGAGAACAATAAAGTACAAAAAAGGCACGACACATGCAACACATAAAACCGAGTCAAATGCAAAAGAAATATTGTGCAACCAGTTATGCCAAATAATAAACCACCCCCCTAAATGACACATGAGGACACTTTTGATCCTCACCACTATAAAGCAAACTTATAGGGGGATATCTTGAATAAATGAGACCTCTTTTGGATCTCCTATGTCGAACCTCAAGTTCTAATTTAGAGAAGTTACTCTACAACTGAGAAATCAAAGAGAAGAGAAAAAACGAAAAAAAACTACACAACATATATAACACATTGGTAGCGGATCTGAATCTAGCTAGCTCTTCAATGAAGGAGGTAGGATAAGGGGTAATATGGTGGTAATCATAATTAGAGCTGCTCCATATATTTACAATTCAATAAGAGTATTAGTTCCTATATGAGTATGTAGGATACTGCGTTGGACAGGCCATACTCGCTTATAAATATGGGCAATAAGGCATTAAACATACAGAACATTTGCAAAAATAAGAGATACAGATATTAACATTATAATTGACAAAACAAAAAGTGTACCTGAGAGGTTTCTTCCCTCATTACCTTCTTCCCCCCTCTGTTATATAGGTCACTCTTGGCCCTTATTATTTCAAGCTTACTACACTCATACGTTAACATTATATAGAGGCACATAGATAAGCAAATGCATCACAAAGTACATTGGAGCTTAAGTAGTATTATCATTTGCATAGTAGGATGCATCAGCCAGACCTAAAGACACGTACAACCCATATTATGATACTATTTGATATTGAGAATAACTAATAGGAAATCCATCTAAGTCACAATTAACCAAGGATAAAGGGTTATACCTTTTGAATTACACATTTTATCACTTCATACCTGGGGATATGTGCTAGTTCAATAATATTGATGCAATCTCAGAGGGAGCATGGTTTTAGGCTCCTTATGTAATATTATGTGCCAACGCTTTCCTGCAGATTATAACACTAGAAATTAGACATCAGATATCAAGAAGTTATAGCAGCAGTACATTAAGCTAGCATTCTCAGCATATTAAGCCGTTCACATAGATATGAATACTTTTAAAGACTTGATTTCAACACTAAGGTTATTGTTACAAGTGATCACAACTGGAGCCCTTAGTTATAGCTTAAATGGTATCTGAAAAGTCTTCTAGAGCTAATGCCCAATGTCCACTCTATATTCCAGTGAAATGTCCTTCTTGATGAGTGGGGTCAGTTACTGGGGCAGTATTAGGCTATAGCATGCATTTAATACACATAAATCATTAAGGCTATCTATATAAAGCACTCAAATATAGCACAATACTAAAATTACAGTTATTACTCAAAGCTACACACCGACAGTTCTGCTGGAAAGTAGCATGTATAGGGTTTGATGAGAATATGAGCGATTATCCTAAAATGTCTGTTTCTGGGAATCCAGCTTAAGGAGTACTGTCTCACACACCTCGGATCCCGTGCTCATCTGTACCATGAATTTTCAACCTATCCCGGTCCTGCTCCCCTCTGAGGCAGCGTTTGCTTGTGTGATACGGAGAGCATGTAGAGAGCCTTTTCCCCTTTGAGTATCATGGCTGCCATACCCCGGGAGGTGCGGGTAACTTATTCCACGGCAGGCAGATGACATAGCTGCATGTAGGGCTCTAAGGTATGTGCTTGCGCTGCTGAGCCTCTCTCTTGCATGTAATTTCTCCTTGAGTGGCCCCGAATCTCCCAGATCAGGCAGGCGGTACCCCAGTGTTTCCCCAGTAAGGGCAGGGAGGGTCGGAAGGTGTGCAGATAGAGGCCGCGGTTTAGAATTCTTAGAGGCGTCAGGCAACACGGATCCCTGCAGGTCTGGACCAACTTCATTGCGCTGCTGAGATATTTGGTGTGCTGCTCCTCCCGAAGTGTTCACTTCAGCTCGTTCAGCGCCAACTTGTGTTGCGGCTCCCTGCTCCACTGTCACAACTGTGTGTGGGCCGGCATTAACATCCGACTGGGCTAAAAAAGGTATATCAGCCATGTAAATTTTAGATGCCTGAGTCAGGTACTTGCGTGGTTCTGGTAAGGGGTGTACTTCTCTTTTTATGTTAACGCAAACACCCTTTAGGGAGGTGAATTCTTCTTGTAGAACTTCATGAAGCCTGAGGAAGTGTGTTTCAAGCATGGCTTTCACTTCCCTCATGATTAGCTTAGTAGCTAGCGCCATATTGGAGAAACGAAAAGCAGGTTTCCAGCAGACGTATTAGGCCTCTCACCACTTCAAACAGTAAAATACCAGTTGAAATAAAGGATAGTTAGGGTTTTTCCTCCTCCTTCCAAATGCAACGATTCAAGAGCTGTCCAGTTACTATGGAACTGGTTTGGTAACCCAGGGACCTGGGGGGGTATATTAGCGGCAGCTTTGACAACACTGTCAGTCTATAGAGGCCTCTCAGTCTCGCGGATAGCTGCAGTGTGGTCAGCTGAGGAACATAGGTAGTCCGTTTTGTGTAATGTGTCTCCAGACTCTTCTAGGATGGTACAAGTGATTATGGCTATATTTCCAAAAAAGAAAATTGAAGTATAGTTGAAAAATAACTCCAAAATAGTCTTGTAAGATCAGGAGCTCCACAAAAAAACGTCCTACCGCAACAGCTATAGGCTCCGCCCCCCTATCCCCTCTTCTTTTTAATATCGCGCTGGAGCCTCTTGCGATTCGTTTCAGAGATGTTTTGGACGGAGTCCCATTCGGTGTACACCGTCTTAAAACGCTGCTCTATGCAGATGACGTGTTGCTTTTTCTTACCAATATCCAGCAGTCTATCCCTATGATTATACACGAATTAGAAACTTTCAGTTCCTTCTCAGGTTATAAGATTAACCTAGAAAAGAGTGAATTAATGTGTATCAACAACTCTCAGTTAGCTGGCTTTGATATCCCATTTAAAATGGTTGATGTTATTAAATATTTAGGCTTAATCCTACATAAAAACCCTAAATTTTGGTACAAAGCTAATTTCGAGCATTTGTTTCAAAAAATTGGATCTGATTTATATCTATGGGCCGCTTTTCCATTGTCTATCACAGCCAGAGTAAATTTGATAAAGTCAATTATCTTTCCGCGTTTATTATACCCTCTCCAGAATCTGCCCTTATTTATATTAAATAAAGATTTAAAGCTTTTTAATGCTCTTATCTCCAAATTCATTTGGAATAATACAAGGCCTCGAATTGCATTGGCCAGACTAATGCAAAATTATGGATCGGCGGGTTTGGCGCTTCCCAATCTCAAAATATATAACCTGGTCGTGATGGTTAAAATAGCTATAGACTGGTTAGCTGGCTCTAATCTAGTTTCATCTGTAGAAATAGAAAATTATTTGATTACCCCATTTGCGTTAAAGGCTATACTACATATCGCTGTTCAGAATCTACCGCAGAATGTTAGCTGTCTCATTTCTATTATGAATATTGTATCAGCCTGGCAGAAGTTCTGTACAATATTAAATATAGATTATTCGTTCTCTGAATGGCTCCCTATCATAAGTAATCCAAATTTTTTGCCAGGTCTCTATCAAAAAGCTTTTAAAGTCTGGTCCGATAAAGGTCTACATTATATAAAACAGTTATTTGATGAGAATGATCAACTTTTAGAAGCAGATATTATTTTTAATAAATATGATCTAGCTAGATCCAATCTATTCGCCTACTTTCAAATTCGCCATTTTGTCTTATCACAAAGCTGGTCTCTTTCTTCTCTTTCTGATTGGACGGACATTAAGCTTCTTATACAAAAATTTGTGGGAGGAAATTCTTCCATATCCTTGATGTATGATATCATGTTGAATAAACAGAGTCTACTATTTAAGGACATTATCTGTAAATCTTGGTCTCCGCTAATTCCCCTGATAAACCATGATAAGATCATTCAGAGTTTTGACTCTCTACATAAGTGCAAAGTACCGGTCTCTTGGAAGGAATCTCACATGAAGCTGGTCAATAATTTTTATCTCTCCCCGTGGAAAGTCTCTAGAATCTTTCCGTCTTCGGTCAATCTATGTCCTCGTTGTTCATATGATAGAGCTGATATACTCCACATGTTTTGGATATGCCCTATGGTAAGACAACTATGGCTTAAGATTATCTTCTGGTTTAACAAATTATATAAAATATCATGCGCCTTATCTGCGGAGGATATTATCTTTTTATGCCCTCCACATGAGGCCCTTAATATGAATACTATAAACAGCCTAAATACTATTATTCTTGCGGTTAGATATTGTATACTTAAAAATTGGAAAGCTAGGCGGATACCTGGATTAGCCATGGTCTTTAGATCATTACAAGATCAAATTGTCTTTGAATCATTTCATCTTCATGACGTATCTGAGAAAAGGATCAAGAAGTTTTTCTGGAAATGGACGCCAGTTATTTTATCTTATCCACATCCTTTGCAAAAGAGGATTCTGTCACCCTTCCTTTCTTCACAGACCTTCGCAGAATTAACGTTATTGGATATTTTCCCACATACTTGGATTAATGGTACTATGAGAGATTCCTAGCTGGTAGCGTGGTGGGGGGGCGGGACGAGGGTGAGGAGATGGGGAGTGGGAGAGAAATACCCCGGCTCATTGACCCTTCCTCTTTTCCCCATTTTTTTTTTTTTTTTTTTTTTCCTGTGTTTTGGTTTTGTTTTGGTTTGGTTTGTTTTGGTTTGTCTTGTTCTGTTTTGTCTTGTCTCGTATTGTTTTGCTTTGTTTTGTTTTGTTTTACGTTATTATATTTATTGCTGTGTTCTGAGTAGGAAAAGTTAGGAAAGTACATTAATGAAAAAAAGAAAGAGAAGATTATGGTCTATGATTTCAGAGACACGGGGCAGAAACACGAAACTATATTATGCCATGTTAGCTATTTTTGAAATGTCCAGGACTTAAGCTCAAAATGATCAGCTAATAATAGTCAGTTTTCTGCACACTGCTGTAATAATCCTTGTGTCTCCTTTTTTTGTTATTTCATTCTTGTACATTGATAATGAGAGCTTTAAAATCTTCCATCTCTATGTATTAGAAAATAGGAAACAGGAGGTTTATCTATAATTGTCTTGTTGTAATTGTGATGTAACAGATTTGTTTTTTGACAATTTGATTGTTATAATCCTTTTCTTTTTTCTGTTGACTTTTATATTTAACCTCAATAAAAAGGAATTGAAAAAAAAAAAGATTTTACCTTTTTGGTTTTGGTGCTAAATTTGCATGATTTGCATACATGACATGGAAAAAATCCTAATAGTTTTTCATTGTTTAAGTTGTATTGCTGGGGACCTGTTTTTGATTTAAATTCGCTTGGCGCTAAGATATTCTTTAAATTAGTGGCCTTTCTGAATATAACATCAGGGCGATATTTTAATATTTTCCCTATTATGGGGTCACTTCTGGCTATGTGCCAGTGTTTCTTTACAATGTTCTCAATTAGTTTATGTTGACTAGAAAATGATGTAATAAATGGAATGTCATATGGATCTTTTCCTGCCTTGTTAGTCATATTGCTGTCTTCTAGTAGTGACCTCCTGTCTATTTGTCTAACCAGTTTGTTGGTTTCTAGTAGTTGTTTGGGGTGGTATCCTTTCTCTAAAAATCTGTTGTGCAAGATCTCTGCTTGTGAGTCATAATCTGCGATTTGTGTGCAGTTTCTTCTGATTCTTGAGAATTGCCCTTTTGGTATGTTTCTTTTCCATTTATTATGATGGCAGCTTTTAAAATCAATATAGCTGTTGGCATCGACTTTTTTAAAAAAGGTGGTTGTGGTTATTTCATTATTTATTATAGATATTTCTATATCCAGAAAATTAATTTTTACTTTGTTATATTCATATGTGAATATTAATCCGAAATCATTGGTGTTAAAATCTGAAATGAATTGTTCTAGTAGTTCCTCATCACCTTTCCAGATAATGAATATATCATCAATAAACCTTTTGTAGAGCACGAGATTCGCACCCCACAGAGTTCCGGACAAAAAAAGTTCTTCAAAATGCCCTACGAACAAATTGGCGTAACTGGGTGCGAATCTCGTGCCCATGGCTGTGCCCATGTCAACCAGTTCACAAGGAAACTAGCACTTAAAAAATATTTTCTAAAAAATCCTTTAGAAAGTACTATTAACTATACTTCCACATACATTCATACTAATCTCAAACAGAAATCTGATTTCAACCCCACACAAGAAAAAGGTAGTGCAATAGAAATATTCGAAAAAAAGGTAAAAGAAGATATTGAAAAAATAGACGATAAAAAAGACTTAAAATGGAATCTAACCAAAAAAGAAAATTTAGTTTTAAAAGATCTAAAAGAGAACAAAGACATAACGATTAAACAAGCTGATAAAGGTGGGGGAGTGGTTATAATGGACACTGTACACTACCTTAATGAAGCATATAGATTATTGGGAGATGAGGCAACATATAAAAAAGTGACTGGGAACCCCTTAGAATCCATGAAGAAAAACTTGGACAAAATGATAGTTACAGCAAAAAACAAAGGTATTCTTAATAACCAAGAAAGTAGATTTCTAGAAATTGATCACCCAAGGAAACCAGTCTTTTATTTCCTGCCCAAAATCCATAAAAGCATCACCAACCCCCCAGGCAGACCAATCATCTCAGGAATTGATTCCCTAACATCTAACCTATCGCAATACACAGATTATTACCTACAGAAATATGTGAAATCTATACCATCACATCTCAAAGACACCAAACATTTTTTAAATCTAATAGAAAATTTAAAATGGGAAGATAACTACATCTTAGTCACGTGTGACGTGAGTTCTTTATACACTTGCATAGAACATCAGAAAGGTCTAGAGGCTACTCATTCCTATCTACTAAGAGATACAGAAATGTCAAAAGTACAGCAAGAATTCATATTAGACTGTATGGAGTTTATTCTTAAGAATAACTATTTTTCATTTAATGGGCATTACTATTTGCAAAAAAAGGGCACAGCCATGGGCACGAGATTCGCACCCAGTTACGCCAATTTGTTCGTAGGGCATTTTGAAGAACTTTTTTTGTCCGGAACTCCGTGGGGTGCGAATCTCGTGCTCTACAAAAGGTTTATTGATGATATATTCATTATCTGGAAAGGTGATGAGGAACTACTAGAACAATTCATTTCAGATTTTAACACCAATGATTTCGGATTAATATTCACATATGAATATAATAAAGTAAAAATTAATTTTCTGGATATAGAAATATCTATAATAAATAATGAAATAACCACAACCACCTTTTTTAAAAAAGTCGATGCCAACAGCTATATTGATTTTAAAAGCTGCCATCATAATAAATGGAAAAGAAACATACCAAAAGGGCAATTCTCAAGAATCAGAAGAAACTGCACACACATCGCAGATTATGACTCACAAGCAGAGATCTTGCACAACAGATTTTTAGAGAAAGGATACCATCCCAAACAACTACTAGAAACCAACAAACTGGTTAGACAAATAGACAGGAGGTCACTACTAGAAGACAGCAATATGACTAACAAGGCAGGAAAAGATCCATATGACATTCCATTTATTACATCATTTTCTAGTCAACATAAACTAATTGAGAACATTGTAAAGAAACACTGGCACATAGCCAGAAGTGACCCCATAATAGGGAAAAGATTAAAATATCGCCCTGATGTTATATTCAGAAAGGCCACTAATTTAAAGAATATCTTAGCGCCAAGTGAATTTAAATCAAAAACAGGTCCCCAGCAATACAACTTAAACAATGAATAACTATTAGGATTTTTTCCATGTCATGTATGCAAATCATGCAAATTTAGCACCAAAACCAAAAAGGTAAAATCTAATGTAACCCAGAAAGAACTGAAGATTAATGACACCATAAGATGCACTGACACCAACATAATCTATTTAATTCAGTGCTCATGTAAACTACAGTACCTAAGTCAAACGGGAAGGAAACTGAAAGAAAGAATAAGAGAACACATCAGATGCATAGAAAAAGAAAAAGATAATACCAGACTTTATGCCCACTTTAAAGAATTCCACAAAGGTAACCCAAATGACATGAAATTTTGGGGCATTAAGAAAATAAAGACAGATGGTAGAGGCGGAAATATGGAAAAAAAGCTACTATACCATGAAGCAGAATTGATTTTCAAAATGAAAACTCTACACCCAAAAGGCCTCAATAGCGAACTAGACCTCAATGCAATTCTATAAGATAAATATCACGAAAACACGCAAACACACCATTAAAACATATTTACTAAACATAATAAAACTACTCAAGAAAATATATATCATAAAAAAAATATATATATATATTTATATATAGTTTTACAGTCTAAGGACACACCACTTGAAATTTAAACTAACACATAGGCCATTTTTATAAAGATTAAGATCATAAAAACCAAGCCATCACACTAACAAACCAAGTTGATTAAATACAATAGAATTCTAAAATAAAATATATATATATTTGACAAAATTACCACTTTGTTTTACAGTCTAAGGACAAACAACTTGAAATTTTAAAATTCCTACAATAATTATAAAAATTCATACAAGAAGGCTAATCTCTCATCCGATAATACTAATATCCACAAAAACTAGAAAAGTATTGGTACAACACACTCATTGGATCATACAGCTCTTTACTATATTTTTACAATACCCACTATCTGGTTATTGTAGCCCACAGATAACAAATAGAAACATTCAAACTAGAGTCAAAAGATTCACTTAAATTTATATTCTCTTTTGGCCCATCTAACTTTTATTTCACTAAATTCTAATTTCACCATTGGCCCCGTTTTAACTATATTTTATGGTTAAAATATCCATACATACAAGTAAAGACAAATTATTTCACTCTAATATTACGCTCAAATTACAAAAACCTTTTAAAAATATCCATGGTTTCATAAAGTGACTAAAATATACACTCTAAAAGTAATTGACATTAAGATATATAATATCTTTCTCTATTTTAAAAGTAATCATATAAAATGTTTATCGCTACATAAAAACACCCAACTATATTATAATTAAGACCCAAGGATACCTATGTTATATAATAAAACAGCATTTTATAATTGTTCCTGATTTTTTTGATTTTATGTATATCATCAATTAGTGATTTATTGCTAAATTAGAGAGGCTTTAAATAGCCTTTGAATCCCCACATCTGGTATCTTGAAAAAGGCTGTCCAGCCGAAACATGTTGATACCAGAGCACACCTGCACAGGATTTGAGAAGACAAAGTGAATACCAGCTATACCCAGTTGAAATATTCAAGTTCCCACTGAGCGGCATATATTTAACCGCAAAGATCACATTGATAACTAGAAATCCTTTTTCTACTTATCCTACAAACTTTCTACTTATCCCAACAACCACATTTCAGCACCCAGATCGGTCACTGACATCTAAGAAACCTGGGAACAACAGACCGGAAAGGCACGCAAAAATTCCACATCAGGAGCTTATCCAACAACCATACCATCGTGATCGGTCACTGACCGACAGACAAGACACAGAATAGAAAAACCGGAGATACTTAAAAAACATCAGCAAACGGTTAGCACTTAACCGCAACGAAGATCCCACCAAGAAACCCTTAAGAGCGCGATCGGTCACTGACCGACAAAGGATAAGGTAACTGAGCGGCCACGACAACTACCCAAACACTTATATAAAAGTGAATTTTCTCGCAGCAAACAGATAAGCCCACCTAATAAGAGGAAACCAAAGCGGCATTTATTTAACCGCCAGCAGCTCATATAGAACTGCCACCAGCTTGATCTTGAAACTTAATCAAAACACTGGCATAGCGGCGTTTATTTAACCGCAATTATCTCACAAAAGTGATATCAAAAGTGATATCAAACAGATACACTTCAAGGTACTAATTTGTATACTTATATTATAGTGTTCCGATGTAGGCACTTTAGTCCAGACTCGAAAGGGTTAAAAGTTAGCAGAACCAAACACTTTAGCCCAGACTTGAAAGGGTTAAAAGTTAGCAGAACCAAACACTTTAGCCCAGACTCGAAAGGGTTAAAAGTTAGCAGAACCACACACTTTAGCCCATACTCGAAAGGGTTAAAAGTTAGCAGAACCAAACATTAAAATTGGACTTTAATAAACTGTGTTATATCATTAGGAACTCAAATTGATAGATTAAAGGGACAGTCCAGCCAAAATTGAAATTCACAAGGATGCATTTAAATTTAGAATAGAAGCATTTTTGTAATATACATGTATTAGCAAATGTGCTTCTAATAAAAGTTATAGCTGATTCAAAAGTGTATTTAAGTATGCACCGTGCACCAGCATTTTAAACACAGCATTTGCTCAGAGTAGAGAGCCTAAGGTGCTTGTATCATCTGGTAATGACTCAATTTGTTAATTGCTGACATGATACAAGCCCCACTGGTGCTCTGAGCAGCCTCACTGACAATATCTAGCTATGTTTCACATGCACGTGCAGAGAAAAATGTTAACACTAAAACTGTGATAACTTTTTTTAGAAGCATTTTGCTAATACATGTTCATTGCAAATATGTTAAAATATGTAATTTATGTAGGCAGTTACATTGTGATCGGCATGTCCCTTTAAATCCTTGCCATTTAGCAATGCTATAGATGGTAGATTTGCTTCTTATTCTTTAAAATAAACATTTTTTTTCTATCTGGACAAAAAAGTTTGTTTAAAAGGAATGCTATCATTTATTTTATTTTTTGCAAATATTGTATAAACTATTTGAATTAAAGTATATAATTTTCATGTTTGTAGTTTATTTATTTCACGTCAAACTGAAAGAAAATTTGTCTGTGATACAATAAAATTAATCATAGAAAATCAATGAATTAAATGAACTAGCATCTCACCTTTATATTGGAAGGATTTACAAGTTTGACCATTATCAGTTGTCCACACCAGCTAATTGCTGAATCTCATATTTTATCATATGCAGACAGAAATGGTTTCCCTCTTCTCTCTATTAAAGGGACATCATACACTAGATTTTTCTTTGCATAAATGTTTTGTAGACGATCTATTTATATAGCCCATACAGGTTTACCACTCCAGCTTGCTCCTGTTTGTGTAAAGAGTCTTTTCATATGTGGAAGAAGGGGGAGGGGGGAGTGTCTGCTATTTCACAATTGATGTGGGTGTTCCAGTAACCTTTTTAACAGAGCTAAACTGGGAGCTTCTAAGTAAGTTTTTAAACGGTTTTAAACTGGATTTTTATATCAGTATCTGTGCATATTATTCTTTATAGTAGTGTCTATTACATGCAGTTATATGAAAATGAGTGTATACTGTCCCTTTAACTCTGAAAAAGGTCTAAAGCTGCACAATTCACTGTAAACTTATCAAGTGACTATTACATGTGGAAAATACACAAAAATGCACTGTGCTCAAAAGCAAAGCCCTTTAACTTATTTATTTGACTTTTAACTGCATCTGATGAAGTCTGCATATCTTTTTCTATTGTCAGTTATAAAAAAAACAGTAAATTAATAAATAAATAACCCTTTAGAAACTCCTTTACAGCTAGAGAAAAAAAGCACCATCTGTTGGTTGTGCAAATAACTGTTTACATTCTAGCAGAAAAAACAGCGCCATCTATTGGTTTCTTAAGAATGAAACTATCAAAATAATTTCCACCTGGATGCACAGTCAATATTGTTTGCAAAATAATAAGCATTAATCCTGAAAAGCTAAAATGTATTAGATTTTTTTACCACTCAATTTAAGCAGAAAATTAGTAATTATAAAAAGGCCATAAAAATATAGAACTCACAACTGTTCCATATATTGCAGCATTCCCATGGTTCGGGTCTTTACCATGCAGTCGCTCTTCCAGCTTCCTCATCTCTGCAAATGTCCTGGTTAACAAAACAAAACCAGGGACTGCCATGGCTCTGTGTAACCTAACTCTGTCAATGACACAGCCACCCTGCCCATGGCTTACCTACTACTCTATCTCTTTGTTCAGGGCCACAAGTTTCCTTCACCTCACAGTCTACAAAAGACTATGGGATATGTGGGTAGGTATGAAATTGTTAGATACATTTTAAAATTACACAACGTTCTGATTTTCCAGAGGGGAAATTCTGACATTTGTGACAGTTTACACAAACTGCTACCCCTCTCTAATCTTACTCAATATAGCAAAACATGTTGTCAACCCCCCCCCCCAAAAAAAAAAACCCCACTAAAACATTTTAGGATTTTACAAAATATCATCTATTTTCATACCATGGGCAAAAGAACATTTTTCCAGAAACTATTATGGTGTAGTTGTTTTTCTGCCCCAGAAATATACTGTGCAGAAAGCTAATTGTTGATGGTGTATATATGTGTGTTATTTTTATTTTTTTATAGATATTTCCTATTTATATATACAACAAAACATTGTCAGGATAGCTAGAGTCAGTAATGCAAAAACTGCAAGCTCAAATGAAAAACATCATCTTTTTGCATAAAATTATTACTTTTTTATATTTTTTATTTTTTTACAGGAATATTAAATGATAATATAGGAAATCTTCATAAAAATTTCTTAGGACATGACAGATCAAGTGGGATAAAGTAATATACTGTTCAACATGATCCCTCTGCTCAGAGCTTATTTTCACAACAGCTAGGCAATCTGGGTAGGGAAGAAATGCATTCAAATTAGATTTACTGTGTAACTTTATAGTTAATTTAGGTGATGTTGTAAAATCTGGGGATCAAATTTAGGCAGGATGAAGACTAAATATTCTAATAGAAATTGTTCCTGTGCCTATGTGTATGTTTTTCTCTCGCCACAAGTCAAAGGAAAGGAGCGTAAGGCATATCAATGAGAGAGTCTTTATCATAGCTAGATAAACGACTTTGGACGGCGAAGCTAGGCTGCTCTGTAAGCCTTAAAAGCAAACGTTCTGGGGCACGATAAAGTTAGTCTCTCTCCTTGCACTGCTAAAGACTTACAACAGATGTATTTCACCTTGCTCACTGCTTTTATGGGCATAGGATCAAGGGTTAACATGTGCAAATGTTGGGAACACAAGGTTTCTCTCAGACAGCAAATACCCCATATGATTTCATAGGACCCAAAGAACAAAACCTATACCCTTTGTAAAGGTATCATGAAAGCTGCTGTCGCTGCCGCGCTACTCCCCGCTGCAGGGGAGGTAGGACGTTCATTAGATCTCAAGGAGAAGAGGAACAGGTGGCATAACAGACTTCCCATGCTGAATTTGCTCCCACCTTTCGGTGGTACAGAAGTAGCTCTGGGTTAATCCGATATGCAGGTGCATATGCAAGGTCCTTTTCAGAACGGCTTATCTCCTGGCTTGCTTTAAGGAAATAAAATAGATGAGAATTTTGCAAAACAACATTTATTTTTATCCCCCTCACTACGGCCACGTACCCTTCCAGGGCTCTACGAGTGCGGATCTCAGGCAGTGAGGCACGCAGAAACAGTGCAGTGTTATCACTGTCAGCGAGAGCTGTGCTTTTACAGCCCTGGAAGTGCCGCCAGACATTGTTAGGGGGCTAAGCTAGCCACGAGCCGCAAGGAGTTGCTATGCTGGTTAAAGACAGGGACAGTACCTATTCTTTTTATCATTTGAGTTAATTGATCCAAGAAACAGTGTAAAGAATTAAAGTGATGAATTGCTTTAAGAAAATAAAAAGGAATCAAATATGCAAAACAAATGTTTTCTTTGGAAAGCTATCTGTAATATCTTAGCAGAAAGACACAGAAAAGGCAAGGTGTTGAAGCTGGATTGTAACTCTTAACCAAACAAGAACGCTATGCTAACTACTAGACCACAATGGTATGCTCTGCTGGTATCTTACTTGGAAAGTGATCACAAGTATATAAGCAATAAAGACATGACTTCTGCTAAAGAAACAAAATAGAATAGAGGAGTTGGCAAAACAAGACATTTTTTTTTATCTAGACTGCAGGATATAAAGTTGTTCTAGAAGAGCGTGCAAATAAAGGAACCAGCAGCTTTAGTTAAAGGGATACAGAGCCCAAATTTTTTCTTTCGTGATTCAGATTAAAGAGCATGCAATTTTAAGCAACTTTCGAATTTACTCCTATTATCAATTTTTCTTTGTTCTTTTGCTATCTTTATTTGAAAAGAAAGTCCGGATCCCTGGACAGCACTTGTTTATTGGGGGATGAATTTATTCACCAATCAGCAAGAACAACCCAGGTTGTTCATCAAAAATGGGCCGGCATCTAGACTTACATTCTTGCTTTTCAAATAAAGATACCAAGAGAATGAAGAACATTTTGCAAATAGGAGTAAATTAGAAAGTTGCTTAAAATTGCATGCTCTATCTGAATCACAAAAGAAAAAAAAATGGGTTCAGTGTTCTTTCTAAACATAAGCCCTCAAACTTTTAGTTCCTAAGAAGGTTTTTCCCAGCCACAAAGTAGCAGAAGCCATGGGTGGATTCGATCCCTCAACCTACTGCTTCGTAGCCAGGCATGCTAACCACTAAGCTATTCTAGGGTTTTCATAACTTGCCTGGTAGGATTAATACCTATTACTGTTATGATTTTAGACCAATTAGGAACTAAACAATGTAAAACAGTTTATAACATTTACCTGCAAATGTTTTTTCATAAGGCTACAACTTGCCTAGAATATCTAGGTTGCCAAAATAATTTGTTTTGTGTCTCTCCAGGCAAGTTAACCTTCAAGCAGCAATGGAGTGCCATATTCTATGGCAATTTGCAGCATTTTGAAAACCAAGGTTGCAGATGTTTTTGGTAACCTCTCTAGGAGAAGTGGGGCAAACATAAATTGTTAAAGAAAAGCAAGAGTTTTTTAATGTCCCTTTAAGAAAAGGAAATAGCTTAAAACTTGGAAAAGAAGCAATTTTTGAGTGCACATTCAAAGAGCAGTAGCTGGATTCAAACCACAAACCTTCTGTTTGCAAGGTAGTTCAGCTAACCATTATGCTACCAATGCTGGCAGTAAAAGGCTAGGCAGGGCCAATATCCATTACCGGCGAGGCAATACCAAGTCAACAAGCAGAAAGCTTGTAAAAAATTAAAGAGATGAATTGCTTTAAGAAAATAAAAAGGAATCAAATATGCAAAACAAACGTTTTCTTTGGAAAGCTATCTGTAATATCTTAGCAGAAAGACACAGAAAAGGCAAGGTGTTGTAGCTGGATTGTAAATCTTAACCAAACAAGAACGCTATGCTAACTACTAGACCACAATGGTATGCTCCGCTGGTATCTTACTTGGAAAGTGATCACAAGTATATAAGCAATAAAGACATGACTTCTGCTAAAGAAACAAAATAGAATAGAGGAGTTGGCAAAACAAGACATTTTTTTTTATCTAGACTGCAGGATATAAAGTTGTTCTAGAAGAGCGTGCAAATAAAGGAACCAGCAGCTTTAGTTAAAGGGATACTGAGCCCAAATTTTTTCTTTCGTGATTCAGATTAAAGAGCATGCAATTTTAAGCAACTTTCGAATTTACTCCTATTATCAATTTTTCTTTGTTCTTTTGCTATCTTTATTTGAAAAGAAAGTCCGGATCCCTGGACAGCACTTGTTTATTGGGGATGAATTTATTCACCAATCAGCAAGAACAACCCAGGTTGTTCATCAAAAATGGGCCGGCATCTAGACTTACATTCTTGCTTTTCAAATAAAGATACCAAGAGAATGAAGAACATTTTGCAAATAGGAGTAAATTAGAAAGTTGCTTAAAATTGCATGCTCTATCTAAATCACTAAAGAAAAAAAATGTGTTCAGTGCCCCTTTAAACTTTTAGTTCCAAAGAAGCAGTTTAGCAGAGCCCATGGGTGGATTCGATCCCTCAACCTGCTGCTGCGTAGGCAGGCAAGCTAACCACTAAGCTAAGCTACGGTTTTCCTCAGTGGCTTGGTAGGATTAATACCTATTACTGTTATGATTTTAGTCCAATTATGAACTAAACAATGTAAAACAGTTTATAACATTTACCTGCAAATGCTTTTTCATAAGGCTACAACTTGCCTAGAACATCTAGGTTGCCAAAACAATTTGTTTTGTGTCTCTCCAGGTAAGTTAACCTCCAAGCTACAATGGAGTGCCATATTCTATGGCAATTTGCAGCATTTTGAAAACCAAGGTTGCAGATGTTGTTTTGTTAACCTCTCTAGGAGAAGTGGGGCAAACACAAATTGTTAAAGAATAGCAAGAGTTTTTTTAATGTCTCTTTAAGAAAAGGAAATAGCATAAAACTTGCAAAACAAAAAAACAAACAATTTTTGAGTGCACATTCAAGGAGCAGTAGCTGGATTCAAACCACAAACCTTCTGCTTGCAAGGTAGTTCAGCTAGCCATTATGCTACCAATGCTGGCAATAGAAAGCCAGGCAGGGCCAATATCCATTACCGGCGAGGCAATACCTAGTCAACAAGCAGAAAGCTGCTGTGGAGCAGTGGTAAGGTCATGGGCTAGCAAGCCCAAGGCCAGCGGTTCGAATCCACCCTATGACGTCTGCTTAAACTGGTCTGGTCTGTAATATAACACCCTACCTCAGACCACCCCCTAAAATCCTGGTTAACAATATATAGCTGTAATAATAATAATGGGATCTGGGGAAATATCATAAAATAGTAATTAATCTGGATAAGATTGGGGAGGGGCTTAATGGGAAATATAGAGGGGGGAGTGTTTGAGGAGGAAAAATAGAAATGGGATGAATATGGAGGAGGAGAAAACATTGGATATGGAAGGTGAGTGATTGGGTAAATAATGGAGGAGGGAGAAATAGGTGAGTGATTGAGTGAATAACGGAAGAGGGAGAAATAGGAGTGGGAGGAGACTGGATGGGTTGGTGAGAGGGGGAGCAGACTAGATTGGGCAGAAGGGATCTGGTATGGAAAATGGGAGGGGGCTGGGTAAGGTAAAATAGGGAGGAGGAGGGGAGGAGCATGGGGGAAGGGGAGGAGCCTGGGAAGAAAGAGGGATTAGTATGGGGAAAAATAGAGGGAGGGATTAGGAGGATACTGGAGGAGGAAGAAATAGGAGTCGGATGGGATGGTGAAAAAGAGCAGGCTTAGAGGAGGAGGAGGAGCCTAAGGAAAAGGTGAGGCTCAGGAGAGGGAAAATAGGAAGGGGTGGAGCCTGGGGGAAATGGGGAGGAGCCTGGGGGAAAAGGAGGGATCTAAAGGAGGCGGGAGCAGTTTGGGGAAAAATAGTTGGAGGGGGAGACTGGATGAAGGCATCATGGTGCTTTTAGAGTGGGGCAGGTGCTGTAGGCTTCTTTTTTTACTGTAATACCTGCGCTTAAAGGTGCGCCACTTGTAACCTGGATGACCCTGTATTGATTTTGTGTGCCATAACCTCTGGGGACATGCTAAAAGGTGTCTGCTGATGTCATTCTAAGTCTTGGTTATTCTTATTGAAGTTCTGGCGTTCATGTATCAATGTTATCTATATGAACCACATGAACTAATGCCCTCTAGTGGTCAAAATGTATTCAGATTAGAGGCAATCTTCAAGGTCGAAGAAATTAGCATATGAACCTCCTAGGTTTAGCTTTCAACTAATCATACCAAGAGAACAAAGCAATATTGGTGATAAAAGTAAATTGGAAAGTTGTTTAAAATTACATTCCCTATTAAAATCATGAACTTTTTTTTGGGCTTGACTGTCCCTTTAAGGACTGATTTATTGGCTACTTACCTCTGGAAGAAAACATTTGACTATTCTTTTGCCTGCTCCCTTTGCTGTGACGTCTGGTTCCTGACAGATACCCTGGTATTGAACTTGAAGAGACATGAAACCCACACTTTTTCGTAACTTTTTTTTATTTTTTGTTTCAGATAGAGCAAACAATTTTAAACAGCTTTCAGGTTTGTATCTGTCAACAAATGTGCTTCATTCTCTTGGTATCCTTTGTTGAACCAACAGCAGTGATCTATTGGGAGTTAGCTGAACACAAGTTGCGAAAAATAGGATGGGGCAAAGGAACTGTGAGAAAAAGTAGGAGCTGGAGGAGATTGGGGAAACAAATAGGAGTTTGAGTGGCAGGAATCGGGTTGGGAAAAATAAGAGGGGGAGGAGACTGGGTGGGAAAAAAAGTAGGAGCTGGAGGGGGAGGGATCTGGATGGGAATAAATAGGGGAGGTGGGGTTCAAATGTTTTAAAAAAATAAATAAACAAGGATGTAGATCAATAGGGGTAGGGATCTGGAGGAAGAAAAGGGTGTAGAGGGGGAGGGTTCTGGGTGGGAAACATAAGATGTGGAACTGGAGGGGGAGGGTCTGAGGAGGAGGGGTCTGTTTGGTAAACTAGGATATTGAGGGGAGGGCAGGTCTCTATTTGGAAATACATAGGATATGGGTGAGGGGAGAGGGGTCTGGTTGTGAAAATCAGGAGGGGGAGGGGACTGCTTGTGGAAAAAAAAGGGATCTGGTTGGAGGAGGGCCAGGGTTAGGAAAAATAGGAGTGGAAGGGGAATGGATAAGGAAAAGTGAGGATCTGGAGTGGGAGGGACCAGGTTGGGAAAATAGGAGGGGGAGGGCTCTGAATGGGAAAATATTAACTTGGATCTTGAGGGGGAGGTGGCAGAAACAGATTGGGAGGGGAGTGAAATCTGTGATGGAAGACCAGATGGTAGCAATAGGGTACGTAGGCGTGCTGGATAGGTAGTATCTGCCACATTATTTAGGAAGAGGATGTGTTGTCAGAGATGGAGCGTTATGTAAAATGGGGATAGGGAGGTTCCTGGGATATTTAGAATGGGGTGTGGGGTGTAGGGAGAGTATGGTTGTGAAGGAGGATCTGCAAGAGGAAAGAGAGGCTGGTAGGAATGTGTAAAAGGTAAGATCAGAATGTACCTGGCATATTTAGAATGGGCTTTGGGACACAGAGATGTGGAAGGGATCTGGATGTGGGGCAAGATCTGACTTAAAACAGAGTTTAGGTGATGGGGTAAAATGTGGGATCTAGTGAGGTAAAAGGGAAATCTATTGATATATTGATTGGTTCCCGTATTATTAGAGGCTTAGGCCCCTGCTTACATGAATTGGCTGACATTGCCCTTTTCTGAGGATTTAGTGAAAGAATGTTGATGGGTGCAAGATACAGATTCAGTGTCATTATGGCATTTGTTCCTGTGCCTATGTGTATGTTTTTCTCTCGCCACAAGTCAAAGGAAAGGAGCGTAAGGCCTATCAATGAGATAGTTTTTATTATAGCTAGATAAACGACTTTGGACGGCGGAGCTAGGCTGCTCTGTAAGCCTTAAAAGCAAACGTTCTGGGGCACGATAAAGTTAGTGTCTCTCCTTGCACTGCTAAAGACTTACAACAGATGTATTTCACCTTGCTCACTGCTTTTATGGGCATAGGATCAAGGGTTAACATGTGCAAATGTTGGGAACACATGGTTTCTCTCAGACAGCAAATACCCCATATGATTTCATAGGACCCAAAGAACAAAACCTATACCCTTTGTAAAGGTATCATGAAAGCTGCTGTCGCTGCCGCGCTACTCCCCGCTGCAGGGGAGGTAGGACGTTCATTAGATCTCAAGGAGAAGAGGAACAGGTGGCATAACAGACTTCCCGTGCTGAATTTGCTCCCACCTTTCGGTGGTACAGAAGTAGCTCTGGGTTAATCCGATATGCAGGTGCATATGCAAGGTCCTTTTCAGAACGGCTTATCTCCTGGCTTGCTTTAAGGAAATAAAATAGATGAGAATTTTGCAAAACAACATTTATTTTTATCCCCCTCACTACGGCCACGTACCCTTCCAGGGCTCTACGAGTGCGGATCTCAGGCAGTGAGGCACGCAGAAACAGTGCAGTGTTATCACTGTCAGCGAGAGCTGTGCTTTTACAGCCCTGGAAGCACCGCCAGACATTGTTAGGGGGCTAAGCTAGCCACGAGCCGCAAGGAGTTGCTATGCTGGTTAAAGACAGGGCCGGTACCCATTCTTTTTATCATTTTAGTTCATTGATCCAAGAAACAGTGTAAAAAATTAAAGAGATGAATTGCTTTAAGAAAATAAAAAGGAATCAAATATGCAAAACAAACGTTTTCTTTGGAAAGCTATCTGTAATATCTTAGCAGAAAGACACAGAAAAGGCAAGGTGTTGTAGCTGGATTGTAAATCTTAACCAAACAAGAACGCTATGCTAACTACTAGACCACAATGGTATGCTCCGCTGGTATCTTACTTGGAAAGTGATCACAAGTATATAAGCAATAAAGACATGACTTCTGCTAAAGAAACAAAATAGAATAGAGGAGTTGGCAAAACAAGACATTTTTTTTTTATCTAGACTGCAGGATATAAAGTTGTTCTAGAAGAGCGTGCAAATAAAGGAACCAGCAGCTTTAGTTAAAGGGATACTGAGCCCAAATTTTTTCTTTCGTGATTCAGATTAAAGAGCATGCAATTTTAAGCAACTTTCGAATTTACTCCTATTATCAATTTTTCTTTGTTCTTTTGCTATCTTTATTTGAAAAGAAAGTCCGGATCCCTGGACAGCACTTGTTTATTGGGGATGAATTTATTCACCAATCAGCAAGAACAACCCAGGTTGTTCATCAAAAATGGGCCGGCATCTAGACTTACATTCTTGCTTTTCAAATAAAGATACCAAGAGAATGAAGAACATTTTGCAAATAGGAGTAAATTAGAAAGTTGCTTAAAATTGCATGCTCTATCTAAATCACTAAAGAAAAAAAATGTGTTCAGTGCCCCTTTAAACTTTTAGTTCCAAAGAAGCAGTTTAGCAGAGCCCATGGGTGGATTCGATCCCTCAACCTGCTGCTGCGTAGGCAGGCAAGCTAACCACTAAGCTAAGCTACGGTTTTCCTCAGTGGCTTGGTAGGATTAATACCTATTACTGTTATGATTTTAGTCCAATTATGAACTAAACAATGTAAAACAGTTTATAACATTTACCTGCAAATGCTTTTTCATAAGGCTACAACTTGCCTAGAACATTTCATAAGGCTACAACTTGCCTATTACATCTAGGTTGCCAAAACAATTTGTTTTGTGTCTCTCCAGGTAAGTTAACCTCCAAGCTACAATGGAGTGCCATATTCTATGGCAATTTGCAGCATTTTGAAAACCAAGGTTGCAGATGTTGTTTTGTTAACCTCTCTAGGAGAAGTGGGGCAAACACAAATTGTTAAAGAATAGCAAGAGTTTTTTTAATGTCTCTTTAAGAAAAGGAAATAGCATAAAACTTGCAAAACAAAAAAACAAACAACTTTTGAGTGCACATTCAAGGAGCAGTAGCTGGATTCAAACCACAAACCTTCTGCTTGCAAGGTAGTTCAGCTAGCCATTATGCTACCAATGCTGGCAATAGAAAGCCAGGCAGGGCCAATATCCATTACTGGCGAGGCAATAACTAGTCAACAAGCAGAAAGCTACTGTGGAGCAGTGGTAAGGTCATGGGCTAGCAAGCCCTGACGTCTGCTTAAACTGGTCTGGTCTGTAATATAACACCCTACCTCAGACCACCCCCTAAAATCCTGGTTAACAATATATAGCTGTAATAATAATAATGGGATCTGGGGAAATATCATAAAATAGTAATTAATCTGGATAAGATTGGGGAGGGGCTTAATGGGAAATATAGAGGGGGGAGTGTTTGAGGAGGAAAAATAGAAATGGGATGAATATGGAGGAGGAGAAAACATTGGATATGGAAGGTGAGTGATTGGGTAAATAATGGAGGAGGGAGAAATAGGTGAGTGATTGAGTGAATAACGGAAGAGGGAGAAATAGGAGTGGGAGGAGACTGGATGGGTTGGTGAGAGGGGGAGCAGACTAGATTGGGCAGAAGGGATCTGGTATGGAAAATGGGAGGGGGCTGGGTAAGGTAAAATAGGGAGGAGCCTTAGGAAAAGGTGAGGCTCAGGAGAGGGAAAATAGGAAGGGGTGGAGCCTGGGGGGAAATGGGGAGGAGCCTGGGGGGAAAAGGAGGGATCTAAAGGAGGTGGGAGCAGTTTGGGGAAAAATAGTTGGAGGGGGAGACTGGATGAAGCCATCATGGTGCTTTTAGAGTGGGGCAGGTGCTGTAGGCTTCTTTTTTTCTTCTTTTTTTACTGTAATACCTGCGCTTAAAAGTGCACCACTTGTAACCTGGATGACCCTGTATTGATTTTGTGTGCCATAACCTCTGGGGACATGCTAAAAGGTGTCTGCTGATGTCATTCTAAGTCTTGGTTATTCTTATTGAAGTTCTGGCGTTCATGTATCAATGTTATCTATATGAACCACATGAACTAATGCCCTCTAGTGGTCAAAATGTATTCAGATTAGAGGCAATCTTCAAGGTTACAGACTAGATTGGGCAGAAGGGATCTGGTAAGGAAAATGGGAGGGGGCTGGGTAAGGTAAATGGGGAGGAGCATGGGGGAAGGGGAGGAGCCTGGGAAGAAAGAGGGATTAGTATGGGGAAAAATAGAGGGAGGGATTAGGAGGATACTGGAGGAGGAAGAAATAGGAGTCGGATGGGATGGTGAAAAAGAGCAGGCTTAGAGGAGGAGGAGGAGCCTAAGGAAAAGGTGAGGCTCAGGAGAGGGAAAATAGGAAGGGGCGGAGCCTGGGGGAAATGGGGAGGAGCCTGGGGGAAAAGGAGGGATCTAAAGGAGGCGGGAGCAGTTTGGGGAAAAATAGTTGGAGGGGGAGACTGGATGAAGGCATCATGGTGCTTTTAGAGTGGGGCAGGTGCTGTAGGCTTCTTTTTTTACTGTAATACCTGCGCTTAAAGGTGCGCCACTTGTAACCTGGATGACCCTGTATTGATTTTGTGTGCCATAACCTCTGGGGACATGCTAAAAGGTGTCTGCTGATGTCATTCTAAGTCTTGGTTATTCTTATTGAAGTTCTGGCGTTCATGTATCAATGTTATCTATATGAACCACATGAACTAATGCCCTCTAGTGGTCAAAATGTATTCAGATTAGAGGCAATCTTCAAGGTCGAAGAAATTAGCATATGAACCTCCTAGGTTTAGCTTTCAACTAATCATACCAAGAGAACAAAGCAATATTGGTGATAAAAGTAAATTGGAAAGTTGTTTAAAATTACATTCCCTATTAAAATCATGAACTTTTTTTTGGGCTTGACTGTCCCTTTAAGGACTGATTTATTGGCTACTTACCTCTGGAAGAAAACATTTGACTATTCTTTTGCCTGCTCCCTTTGCTGTGACGTCTGGTTCCTGACAGATACCCTGGTATTGAACTTGAAGAGACATGAAACCCACACTTTTTCGTAACTTTTTTTTATTTTTTGTTTCAGATAGAGCAAACAATTTTAAACAGCTTTCAGGTTTGTATCTGTCAACAAATGTGCTTCATTCTCTTGGTATCCTTTGTTGAACCAACAGCAGTGATCTATTGGGAGTTAGCTGAACACAAGTTGCGAAAAATAGGATGGGGCAAAGGAACTGTGAGAAAAAGTAGGAGCTGGAGGAGATTGGGGAAACAAATAGGAGTTTGAGTGGCAGGAATCGGGTTGGGAAAAATAAGAGGGGGAGGAGACTGGGTGGGAAAAAAAGTAGGAGCTGGAGGGGGAGGGATCTGGATGGGAATAAATAGGGGAGGTGGGGTTCAAATGTTTTAAAAAAATAAATAAACAAGGATGTAGATCAATAGGGGTAGGGATCTGGAGGAAGAAAAGGGTGTAGAGGGGGAGGGTTCTGGGTGGGAAACATAAGATGTGGAACTGGAGGGGGAGGGTCTGAGGAGGAGGGGTCTGTTTGGTAAACTAGGATATTGAGGGGAGGGCAGGTCTCTATTTGGAAATACATAGGATATGGGTGAGGGGAGAGGGGTCTGGCTGTGAAAATCAGGAGGGGGAGGGGACTGCTTGTGGAAAAAAAAGGGATCTGGTTGGAGGAGGGCCAGGGTTAGGAAAAATAGGAGTGGAAGGGGAATGGATAAGGAAAAGTGAGGATCTGGAGTGGGAGGGACCAGGTTGGGAAAATAGGAGGGGGAGGGCTCTGAATGGGAAAATATTAACTTGGATCTTGAGGGGGAGGTGGCAGAAACAGATTGGGAGGGGAGTGAAATCTGTGATGGAAGACCAGATGGTAGCAATAGGGTACGTAGGCGTGCTGGATAGGTAGTATCTGCCACATTATTTAGGAAGAGGATGTGTTGTCAGAGATGGAGCGTTATGTAAAATGGGGATAGGGAGGTTCCTGGGATATTTAGAATGGGGTGTGGGGTGTAGGGAGAGTATGGTTGTGAAGGAGGATCTGCAAGAGGAAAGAGAGGCTGGTAGGAATGTGTAAAAGGTAAGATCAGAATGTACCTGGCATATTTAGAATGGGCTTTGGGACACAGAGATGTGGAAGGGATCTGGATGTGGGGCAAGATCTGACTTAAAACAGAGTTTAGGTGATGGGGTAAAATGTGGGATCTAGTGAGGTAAAAGGGAAATCTATTGATATATTGATTGGTTCCCGTATTATTAGAGGCTTAGGCCCCTGCTTACATGAATTGGCTGACATTGCCCTTTTCTGAGGATTTAGTGAAAGAATGTTGATGGGTGCAAGATACAGATTCAGTGTCATTATGGCATTTGTTCCTGTGCCTATGTGTATGTTTTTCTCTCGCCACAAGTCAAAGGAAAGGAGCGTAAGGCCTATCAATGAGATAGTTTTTATTATAGCTAGATAAACGACTTTGGACGGCGGAGCTAGGCTGCTCTGTAAGCCTTAAAAGCAAACGTTCTGGGGCACGATAAAGTTAGTGTCTCTCCTTGCACTGCTAAAGACTTACAACAGATGTATTTCACCTTGCTCACTGCTTTTATGGGCATAGGATCAAGGGTTAACATGTGCAAATGTTGGGAACACATGGTTTCTCTCAGACAGCAAATACCCCATATGATTTCATAGGACCCAAAGAACAAAACCTATACCCTTTGTAAAGGTATCATGAAAGCTGCTGTCGCTGCCGCGCTACTCCCCGCTGCAGGGGAGGTAGGACGTTCATTAGATCTCAAGGAGAAGAGGAACAGGTGGCATAACAGACTTCCCGTGCTGAATTTGCTCCCACCTTTCGGTGGTACAGAAGTAGCTCTGGGTTAATCCGATATGCAGGTGCATATGCAAGGTCCTTTTCAGAACGGCTTATCTCCTGGCTTGCTTTAAGGAAATAAAATAGATGAGAATTTTGCAAAACAACATTTATTTTTATCCCCCTCACTACGGCCACGTACCCTTCCAGGGCTCTACGAGTGCGGATCTCAGGCAGTGAGGCACGCAGAAACAGTGCAGTGTTATCACTGTCAGCGAGAGCTGTGCTTTTACAGCCCTGGAAGCACCGCCAGACATTGTTAGGGGGCTAAGCTAGCCACGAGCCGCAAGGAGTTGCTATGCTGGTTAAAGACAGGGCCGGTACCCATTCTTTTTATCATTTTAGTTCATTGATCCAAGAAACAGTGTAAAAAATTAAAGAGATGAATTGCTTTAAGAAAATAAAAAGGAATCAAATATGCAAAACAAACGTTTTCTTTGGAAAGCTATCTGTAATATCTTAGCAGAAAGACACAGAAAAGGCAAGGTGTTGTAGCTGGATTGTAAATCTTAACCAAACAAGAACGCTATGCTAACTACTAGACCACAATGGTATGCTCCGCTGGTATCTTACTTGGAAAGTGATCACAAGTATATAAGCAATAAAGACATGACTTCTGCTAAAGAAACAAAATAGAATAGAGGAGTTGGCAAAACAAGACATTTTTTTTTTATCTAGACTGCAGGATATAAAGTTGTTCTAGAAGAGCGTGCAAATAAAGGAACCAGCAGCTTTAGTTAAAGGGATACTGAGCCCAAATTTTTTCTTTCGTGATTCAGATTAAAGAGCATGCAATTTTAAGCAACTTTCGAATTTACTCCTATTATCAATTTTTCTTTGTTCTTTTGCTATCTTTATTTGAAAAGAAAGTCCGGATCCCTGGACAGCACTTGTTTATTGGGGATGAATTTATTCACCAATCAGCAAGAACAACCCAGGTTGTTCATCAAAAATGGGCCGGCATCTAGACTTACATTCTTGCTTTTCAAATAAAGATACCAAGAGAATGAAGAACATTTTGCAAATAGGAGTAAATTAGAAAGTTGCTTAAAATTGCATGCTCTATCTAAATCACTAAAGAAAAAAAATGTGTTCAGTGCCCCTTTAAACTTTTAGTTCCAAAGAAGCAGTTTAGCAGAGCCCATGGGTGGATTCGATCCCTCAACCTGCTGCTGCGTAGGCAGGCAAGCTAACCACTAAGCTAAGCTACGGTTTTCCTCAGTGGCTTGGTAGGATTAATACCTATTACTGTTATGATTTTAGTCCAATTAGGAACTAAACAATGTAAACAGTTTATAACATTTACCTGCAAATGTTTTTCATACGGCTACAACTTGCCTAGAATATCTAGGTTGCCAAAATAATTTGTTTTGTGTCTCTCCAGGCAAGTTAACCTCCAAGCAGCAATGGAGTGCCATATTCTATGGCAATTTGCAGCATTTTGAAAACCAAGGTTGCTCATGTTTTTTGGTAACCTCTCTAGGAGAAGTGGGGCAAACATAAATTGTTAAAGAAAAGCAAGAGTTTTTTAATGTCCCTTTAAGAAAAGGAAATAGCTTAAAACTTGGAAAAGAAGCAATTTTTGAGTGCACATTCAAAGAGCAGTAGCTGGATTCAAACCACAAACCTTCTGCTTGTAAGGTAGATCAGCTAGCCATTATGCTACCAATGCTGGCGGTAAAATTCCAGGCAGGGCCAATATCCATTACCGGCGAGGCAATACCAAGTCAACAAGCAGAAAGCTTGTAAAGAATTAAAGAGATGAATTGCTTTAAGAAAATAAAAAGGAATCAAATATGCAAAACAAAGGTTTTCTTTGGAAAGCTATCTGTAATATATTAGCAGAAAGACACAGAAAAGGCAAGGTGTTGTACGCTATGCTAACTACTAGACCACAATGGTATGCTCCTCTGGTATCTTACTTGGAAAGTGAACACAAGTATATAAGCAATAAAGACATGACTTCTGCTAAAGAAACAAAATAGAATAGAACAGTTGGCAAAACAAGACAACATTTTTTTTTATCTAGACTGCAGGATATAAAGTTGTTCTAGAAGAGCGTGCAAATAAAGGAACCAGCATCCTTAGTTAAAGAGATACTGAGCCCAATTTTTTTCTTTCGTGAGTCAGATAAAAGAGCATGCAATTTTAAGCAACTTTCTAATTTACTACTATTATCAATTTTTCTTTGTTCTTTTGCTATCTTTATTTTAAAAAGAAAGTCCAGAACCCTGGACAGCACTTGTTTAGTAGGGGATGAATTTATTCACCAATCAGCAAGAACAACCCAGGTTGTTCACCAAAAATGGGCCGGCATTTAGACTTACATTCTTGCTTTTCAAATAAAGATACCAAGAGAATGAAGAACATTTGCAAATAGGAGTAAATTAGAAAGTTGCTTAAAATTGCATGCTCTATCTAAATCTCAAAAGAAAAAAATTGGGTTCAGTGCCCCTTTAACTTTTAGTTCCAAAGAAGGCGTTTAGCAGAGCCCATGGGTGGATTCAGATCCCTCAACCTGCTGCTTTGTAGGCAGGCATGCTAACCACTAAGCTAAGCTATGGTTTTCCTAACTGGCTTGGTAGGATTAATACCTATTACTGTTATGATTTTAGTCCAATTATGAACTAAACAATGTAAAACAGTTTATAACATTTACCTGCAAATGTTTTTTCATAAGGCTACAACTTGCCTAGAACATCTAGGTTGCCAAAACAATTTGTTTTGTGTCTCTCCAGGTAAGTTAACCTCCAAGCTACAATGGAGTGCCATATTCTATGGCAATTTGCAGCATTTTGAAAACCAAGGTTGCAGATGTTTTTTTTGTTAACCTCTCTAGGAGAAGTGGGGCAAACACAAATTGTTAAAGAATAGCAAGAGTTTTTTAATGTCTCTTTAAGAAAAGGAAATAGCTTAAAACTTGCAAAACAAAAAAAATAAACAACTTTTGAGTGCACATTCAATGAGCAGTAGCTGGATTCAAACCACAAACCTTCTGCTTGCAAGGTAGTTCAGCTAGCCATTATACTACCAATGCTGGCAATAGAAAGCCAGGAAGGGCCAATATCCATTACCGGCGAGGCAATACCTAGTCAACAAGCAGAAAGCTGCTGTGGAGCAGTAGTAAGGTCATGGGCTAGCAACCCAAGGCCTGCGGTTCGAATCCACCCTATGACGTCTGCTTAAACTGGTCTGGTCTATAATATAACACCCTACCTCAGACCACCCCCCTAAAATCCTGGTTAAACAATATATAGCTGTAATAATAATAATAATGGGATCTGATCTGGATAAGATTGGGGAGGGGCTTAATGGGAAATATAGAGGGGGGAGTGTTTGAGGAGGAAAAATAGAAATGGGATGAATATGGAGGAGAAGAAAACATGGGTTATGGAAGGTGAGTGATTGGTTGAATAATGGAGAAGGGAGAAATAGGAGTGGGAGGAGACTGGATGGGTTGGTGAGAGGGGGCGCAGACTAGATTGGGCAGAAGGGATCTGGTAAGGAAAATGGGAGGGGGCTGGGCTGGGTAAGGTAAAATAGGGAGGAGGGGCATGGGGAGGAGCCTGGGAAGAAAGAGGGATTAGTATGGGGAAAAATAGAGGGAGGGATTAGGAGGATACTGGAGGAGGAAGAAATAGGAGTCGGATAGGATGGTGAAAAAGAGCAGGTGCAGGGCTTAGAGGAGGAGGAGCCTTAGGAAAAGGTGAGGCTCAGGAGAGGGAAAATAGGAAGGGGAGGAGCCTGGGGGGAAAAGGAGGGATCTAAAGGAGGCGGGAGCAGTTTGGGGAAAAATAGTTGGAGGGGGAGACTGGATGAAGGCATCATGGTGTTTTTAGAGTGGGGCAGGTGCTGTAGGCTTCTTGTTTTACTGTAATACCTGCGCTTAAAGGTGCGCCACTTGTAACCTGGATGACCCTGTATTGATTTTGTGTGCCATAACCTCTGGGGACATGCTAAAAGGTGTCTGCTGATGTCATTCTAAGTCTTGGTTATTCTTATTGAAGTTCTGGCGTTCATGTATCAATGTTATCTATATGAACCACATGAACTAATGCCCTCTAGTGGTCAAAATGTATTCAGATTAGAGGCAATCTTCAAGGTTGAAGAAATTAGCATATTTTCCTCCTAGGTTTAGCTTTCAACTAATAATACCAAGAGAACAAAGCAAAATTGGTGATAAAAGTAAATTGGAAAGTTGTTTAAAATTTCATTCCCTATTAAAATCATGAACTTTTTTTTGGACTTGACTGTCCCTTTAAGGACCGATTTATTGGCTACTTACCTCTGGAAGAAAACATTTGACTATTCTTTTGCCTGCTCCCTTTGCTGTGACGTCTGGTTCCTGACAGATACCCTGGTATTGAACTTGAAGAGACATGAAACCCACACTTTTTCGTAACTTTTTTTTATTTTTTGTTTCAGATAGAGCAAACAATTTTAAACAGCTTTCAGGTTTGTATCTGTCAACAAATGTGCTTCATTCTCTTGGTATCCTTTGTTGAACCAACAGCAGTGATCTATTGGGAGTTAGCTGAACACAAGTTGCGAAAAATAGGATGGGGCAAAGGAACTGTGAGAAAAAGTAGGAGCTGGAGGAGAATGGGGAAACAAATAGGAGTTTGAGTGGCAGGAATCGGGTTGGGAAAAATAAGAGGGGGAGGAGACTGGGTGGGAAAAAAAGTAGGAGCTGGAGGGGGAGGGATCTGGATGGGAATAAATAGGGGAGGTGAAGTTCAAATGTTTAAAAAAAAAATAAACAAGTATGTAGATCAATAGGGGTAGGGATCTGGAGGAAGAAA